>NC_004328.3:917500-925000 GCF_000002765.6 Plasmodium falciparum 3D7 | reverse complement strand
TTTTTTTTTATTTTATTTATTTCCTCTTTTGCTTTTTCTGGAATTGCTTAGACTTTAACAATCTCTTTTCCTTCTTACTAAGAACAGTCTGTTTTTTAATGTTAATATAATTTTGTTCTTTTTTATATTTTGAAATTTGCTTTGGCGTTTTTTCTAACAGAAATGTGTAGGCCAAATGACCTAGGTGTATATCTTTTGCATTAAAAATAGATCTTAGATTTTTGCTGGTTGAATAAAAAGAAGTAATAGTACATAAGAATGCGCTAGTTCCTTTTTCCATAAGAGTATTATTTGATTTAACTATTGTTTGCATATGATTGTGTAGAAAGTTTAAAATATCTTTTCCTACCGATTTTAGAAAATTGGGAATACAAAATTTTTTGAAATGGTTAATTATTGTATTTCCTAAGATAATTTTTAATTGTATATTTTTATTTTTTAATATATTTAAAAACTGTTTTTGTGACTTTAGTAGGAATAAATAAGCTGAACCTTGTTTATTTAATCTAGCTGTTCTTCCAACTTTATGTATATATTCTTCTAAGATTTGTGGTGGATCATATTGTATAACTACACTTAAGGAATCAAAATGAATACCTCTGGATATAATATCTGTACATAATAAAATAGAATTATTGGTTTTTGAAAAGTCCATAAAATTTCCTAAACGATCTTCTTTAGATAGATTTCCATGTAATATATATATATTTACATTGTTAAATAAATAAATTCTTTTATGTTTATCAGCATTGATATTATATAAATTCCCTGGTTCATCATTTAGTTCATCTTCATTTTGTATTTCTTCTAAATTTATATTTTTGTAAGAAATATTTCCAACATTATAATTATTATTATAATAATTATTATTTAATATATTTTGTTCTAAATGTTTTCTTAATAATTTCTCATCTTCTCTTTCTAATACAGGAGTTATCTTTTCATTTAATTTTTTATTTACTTCGATATTTTTTTTATTTACATCTGTTGGCCAATAAATATTTTTTAATAATATTTGTAAATATTCAACACTATGATGATTTGATAAAAACACCACTGGCTTCTTTTTCTTTTCTATACAATCTAATAACATGTATATTAAACATATAAATTTTTGTTTCATATCTATAAGTATACAGTATTGCTTTAGTTGTTCGGGAAGTTCATATGTGTTATTATTATCATCATCATTATTTTTATTATTATTATCATCATTGTTATTATTATTATCATCATTGTTATTATTATTATCACCATTATTTTCATCATTATCATCATTATCATCATTATCATCATTATTATGGATATTGAGGGGGGAGTTCTCTCGATTCATACATGAGATCATATCATTCGATTTTTGTTTCGTTTCATCATTTTTATTTCCTCCATTAATGCCATTTTTCTTTTCTTTTTCTATCCACATAGTATTATTAGTTAGACAATAATTAGCTAATGTTTTCATAGCATGATTTAGAGTTGCCGAGATAAAGATCATTTGGAATTTATCTAAAATAAATTGTTCATAATCGTTTGAGTGATCATTACTAATATTATTCATATCACTCATATTTGTATCATTTATGTGATCAAGAACTTCATTTTCTTCTTTTTTCTTTTTTTTGTGAACTTTCGAAAACTCCTCTTGCTTAATTTTTCTTATCATGTCATATATAAGTTTTATTTTGTCTTGTGTCCCCAAATATATTATTTTATCGGCTTCATCTAATATTACCATTTTTAAAAATGTAAGTTTTAACGATTTTGTATTTTCCAAATGATCCAATAATCTCCCAGGTGTACATGTCAATATAGATATACCTTTTTTCAATCGATTTTTTTCAGACTTCTTTTTTTCCCCCCCTGTTATACAAGATGCTACTATATATGGATATGGTTTCGTTAAAATACAAAATAAATTATTTATTTGTATAGCTAATTCTCTTGTAGGTGATAAAACCAAAACGAAGATACCCATATCTCTTGTAATTTTTACTTTTTCTTTCATATTTAATATCTTTTCTATTGATGGTATAGCATAACATAAGGTCTTACCAGAACCTGTCATCGATTTTAAAAAAATATCATTCGGTTTAAAAAATAAAGGAATACTCATTTTTTGTATACTTGTCATTTTTATAAATTCATTTTTTTCTAATGTATTTATTAAACTTTCACTCAAAATATATTTTAAATCACAAAATTTCCCATCAAAAATATTTTTATAATTTATCATTTTTTTTCTTGTCTCATTAAAATTTATATTATTTAATTCTAAAATGTCATGTTCTTTTTTTGATGGTACATTTCTTTTATGCTTAGAAGAACAATTATCATTACAATTTTTGTTCTCATCAAAATTGTCATCATCATCATCATCATAATCATCATCATCAACATCATCATCTTTAATATTATTATTATTATAATCACCTTTAATATTATTATTATTATAATCATCGTTCATATTATTATCATCATCATCATTCATATTTTCACTATCACCTTTTAATAATCCTAGTATGTCAACTTGATCTTTTTCCGAATTTCCACTTCTCTTTTTCTTCTTCCAAATATTATTAAAGTTATTATTTCTTTTTTTTTCGTTTCCTGATTCTCCGATATTTTTCTTGTTTTTAATAAATCCCTTGGATTTTTTACCCATCACATTGTCAGTATGTTGTTTGTTTCTTTTCTTTTTTTGATCATGCTTATTCATCTTATGGTGCATAAACACCTTTTGTGACTTTTTATTTTCCTTGAAAAATTTGCCCATTCTTATATTCTAAGTATATATAATAAAAGTAAAAGTTATAAACAAACACAAAAAAATAAATAAATAAAAATAAATAAATTATACAAATATATTATATATAAATATATTATCTATATGCTTATAACATGTTTGCGCGACAAACATATTTAATTCTTACAATATATTATCCATCTTATTATTATATATATAAACACGTTTTATTTTAATGTATTGAATTATTAAATTAATGTAATATTTATTATAAATATATAAATACATAAAAACATATAATTTTTAAAAAAGGAAAATAGTCATGTTCCCGAACTTTAAATATATATTTCACATACAAGGAAAAATAAAAATAAAGAATGAGGAATCAAGAAGAAAAAAAAAAAAAATTAAAGGATATTTTTTTACATAAATAAAAGTTATAAAAAATAATATATTATAAATAAGCAACAAAAAAAAATTTAAATAAGTTTTTCTACATAGATAAATATAAACACAAATAAATAAATAAATATATATATATATATATATATATTATATTATATAATGTTTTATTTTATATTTATCTTTCCATTTATATATGAAATATTGAGAAAAAAATCTTTTGATCCTTAATCATTTTCCCCCATGTGATTTACAACATATAATTTTGAATTATATATAATGACGTTATATTATAATATATATATAAAATATAATATATATGTCATATATATATATATATATATATATATATTATATATATTATATTATAATTATTATCACAAAATTGAAAAATAATACAAAATATGATATATGATATATGATATATGAAATATGAAATATGAAATATATAATAATATCTTTTAAATTTAAAAAATAAAAAATATATTTATAATATATATATATATATATATATATATATATAATAAGTATTAAAAAAAAAAAAAAAAAAACCAACGGGTCTCGTGCCCTAAAAAAAAAAATTATAATAAAAATAAAAAGATTACATATAAATGTATAATATATATACCCTTTATTTTTATGTATATATTATATTATAAAAATACTAATAATATTTTTGCCATTAAATATAATTTAAAACAATATTTTATAATTTACTTTTTTAAATATTATAAAAATTTTACATAATAAAAAAAATATATAATATATATATTTTTTTTTTTTTTATTTTATTTTTTTTTTTTTTTTTGTTATTTATTTATTATAATATATAAATATAATACTTGAAAAGGGTCTTACATTTGTTCACTTTTAATAAATATCTTTATCTTTATCTTTATCTTTATCTTTATCTTTATTTTATTTTATTTTATTTTTTTTTATTTTATTTTATTTTATTTTTTATTTTTTTTATTTTTATTTTTTTTTATTTTCCATTGTCTCTCTTGCTATTGCCCCCATCCGCGCCTTTTTTTTTGTAATGAATTTTTTTTTTTTGTCAAAGGACAAGAATAACGTTAACTTGGAATGTCTGAACAATGATAAAATAAATCTGCATATATATTTAGATGATATATATTATCGTAGTGGTGATATATTTAGATGTATATTAGAAGTAAGAGGTCCCGAAAAATATATAGGAAATATAAAATTAGATTACGTTGTGTTATATATATATGGAATATGCATATTTAATAATGATATAATAAATATAAATGAAGAATTAATAAAAAGACATCATAATATATATTTACCTTTTTATAAAAAAGAAGATACTAATGAAAAGAAATTTTTAATATTTTATACAAATTCTATAATAGTATGTAGTGATATATTTTTTAATAAATGTAATAATATTTTTTATTATTCTTTGGAATGTTTACTTCCACATTTTATACCACCAACATATAATGGGAAAAATGTAAAAATTAAATATTATGTATATGTGCAAGCACTCAAAAGATTATATAAAAATACAAAAGATTTTATTACAAAAAAATATGAAGCTAATTATTCAATACCTATTATTAATACAAAGTATAAAAATAACCCTATATTGAATTTTTCATATTTCCCAATAAAACCATATGATATAAAATCATGTAAAGAAAATCAGAGGCATACATATTTACAGCATAATTTTTATATTTATATAAAAGAATTGGGGAATACGAAAATATATATGAATAATTTAGACAGTATGGATAACAAAAATAATATGTTAAAAAATAAGAATAGTAATAATAATAATATTCATAATAATAATATTCATAATAATAATATTCATAATAATAATATTCATAATAAACATATATTATATAATAAAACTATGTATAATATATCTTATATCCCTACTCATATTTATAATAATATACAAAAAAGCAATTTTGATTATTTCCTATGTATGTATAATTTGTTATCTCAAAGAAAAGAAGACTCTTCTTTATTCTTATTAAATTATATTATTCCTAATTATAATTATTTTTATTATCTACATTGCTTTTTATATCTAATATATCACTATAATTATTTTCAAAACATTATTAAATATAATGATAACTATAGCAATTTTTATTCTTCATGCATAAAGAATAATAATACCCCTTTTGTTTTTTCCCTCCTCCTAGATAACATAGAAAAGGGGAACACAGATTGTCAAACTAATTATTATAAAGAATTAAATCAAAATGAAAGTAAAAACATAAAAGAAATGTTATCTAATCAACAGAACCAAAGATATCAAAATAAAAAGGAAAATATAAATGATCACACAAATGACATAAATAAATTCCATTGTTATAATAATTTATTAAATGAAAAAGAAAAAAAAAAAAAAAATTTAGATATGTATCATATGAATGACATTCATCCTTTTATGTATAATGATAAAGATTTACATGATTTTTATTTTTGTAAATATGAAAACTTTAATTTTAATAACATTTTATATGAACCTGTACTATGGTGTGATAATTTAATCGTAGATAATTATAATAAAAGAACACCTTCTGAAGAAAAAAAAAATATACACATACAAAAATTATCAGATGTTAGGCAAAATCAAAGTGATGAGCTTGTACATCAATCAAAAAGAAAAAATCATCATGATAATAACGAAGATATTATAAAAGGACAAAATAATAATACTTGTTCAAATAAAAAAATGGATGATTTATCAAACGATAATAATTTATCAAACGATAATGATTTATCAAATGATAATCTTAAAAGTGACACGGAAAGGGAAATAAAATATCCGTCGAAAGAAAAAATAAGTAAAAATAAATATAGTATTATTTATAATAATAAATATTATAAAATGGATACTATCATAAAATATATGATTAAAAATAATATGTTCAGATATTATGTTAATTTAAAAAAAATGAAAAATGATTTTATCAGCAATAAGTCGAATGATAAAAATAGTGTGATTGACAAACATAATGTGAGTAATAAAAAAAATAATAAAATAAAAATGAACTCACCAAATATATATAATATTAATACAAATAATAAAAATGTTTGTATAATATCCTTAATGGATAAAATAAATAAGAAAATAACAAATGTTTTTAATTATAATAATAGTATTATTAATATAAATATAAATTTACAAAATGCTGAAATATGTACGAAACATATTGATATATCTTTAAAAAGGATAGAAAAAATTAGAATGAAAAACAAAATTTTTCATATTTCAAAAAATAGATCTTATTATGACGAACATGATATTATGGAAGAGGAATATTATTCATCTAGTTCTAATAAAACTATATCATGTAATTTAATAAATATGGATTCTTCCTCCTCCTCCTCCTCCTCATCGTCACCATCATCATCACCATATACATCATCATTACAATTAAAATTTCCATCAAAAAATAATATCTTATCTAAAAAAAAAGAACAATCATATAATGTCTTATGTAATACCAAAACAATTTTAGAGCAACATATTAGTACTTTATCATGTTCTGAAAAAAATATAAACATAATATTGAATGAAGATATTATTCCAACATTTTCAAATGATATAATAAGTATAGATTATTTTATAGATATGGATTTTTACTGTTTCAACAATAAAAATAATACATTACAACCTTTTTCTCTACAGACTTCTTTTGATCACGTGTATAACATGACCTTCCATATACCTATATATATTATAGATACAATTCAACATGAAGGTTATGAAAACATTAATTCTACAAATCTTTCTGCTAGTATGATAGACGATGAACCATTTGATGAGCACCAAATATGTTTAAAGGATGGTCATAAATATGAGTACGTGGATAAGAGGTGTTACATAAAAAAATTAGAAATATGACAAACCTATACCTAAAGTAAAAAAGAAATACATAAACATAAACATAAATTATATATATATATATATATATATATATATATATATATATATATGTATGCTCTTTTTAATTACTACATGTTTTAATGTATTATATATTTTATGTTTTATGTTTTATATTTTATGTTTTATATTTTATGTTTTATGTACAGTGACATCTTTTTAAAGTTTCATGTGAAATGATAAGAAGCACTATGAAAAGTGCGGTTCATGAAAAAAGAAAATGATAAAATATATATAATTTGAATATATAATGTAACAATGTTATATTTAAAAAAAAAAAAAAAAAATATATACATATATATAAACATATATATATATATATATATATATATATTAATGTATGATAAAAAAAAATATGGACATAAACCATTATATATAATATGTACATAATTTTTTTTTTTTTTTTTTTTTTTTAAGT
>NC_004328.3:902500-912500 GCF_000002765.6 Plasmodium falciparum 3D7 | reverse complement strand
TTAACAAGGTTGTATAAAAGAGATATCCGTATATTCTTTTTTTTAAGCGTGTCTCTTTATAAAAGGAATATATTTTAAAATATATGTATTCATATAAATCGTTTAGTTTATATTTTTTATAATATTGAATAACAACATTGTAATATCCGAAATAATCGAATAAGAGAAGACAAACATTTGTATATTTTTTTGTGCAACTAAAAAATAAAATATATTTCATAATATTAAGAATGAGTTCTTTTTTATTATGATAATAATTATTATATATATTATTATTATTATTATTATCATCATCATTATTATCATTATTAATATTATTATCATCATTATTATCATCATTATTATTATCATCATCATTATTATTATCATCATCATTAATATTATCATCATCATTAATATTATCATCATCATTAATATTATCATCATCATTATTATCATCAGCATTATTAATATTATCTTTATATATCCTTCCATCATTCTTTTCATGCTCATTTTTTTTCAACCCTTCTAATACCATTATCAACCTCTTAACATATAACAACAAAATATATCTTAATTGATTTCTACAAAAATTTATGGAACATATATTATTTATTTTATTTTTTTTTTTTTCCATTCTTTTATTACTCAAAGGAATATCTTTTTTTTTTTTTTTTTTATTAACAACATGCTTATGCCCCCCTTTGAATATACTTATCTTGGTTTCTTTTTTTTTATTCAATAAATTAATTTTATTTGTTATATTACAATATACATCTTTATTAGGAGATCCATTTTTTGCATGCTCATTATTATTATTATTATTATTATTATTATTATTATTATTATAATTTACATTACATATATTCTTAAAAGAGTAATTTGTCTTATCCGGTATGTATAAGTTTTTCTGTATATCTTCCTTTGTATTTGTTGATCTTACATATGTCTCAGGGTTATGACTTTCCATATGATTATATGTAGAATCTGTTGAAAAAAGATTCAATAAGTAAGAAAGATCAAAAGAGTATAACCTTTTCATAATATATGTTATTATATTAAAATCTAGTTCATTCCTAAACATTTCAAGATTATATAAAATCGTTTTTTTTTTAAGGAAAATGTTTTTTTTTTTTAAATGGAATATTTTAATAAAGTTGTTATCATAAATATCCTTTTGATAATTAAAAGTGGATAGGAACTTATGAAATTTTTCTTTCTGTTTTTTATAAAGTTGGTAATTAAATATGCTAATGTTTATATTATTATGACGATGATCATAATAGCGCATACGCATTCGATCCGTATGATCATTATTATTATTATCATCATAATAGCGCATACGCATTCGATCCGTATGATCATTATTATTATTATCATCATAATAGCGCATACGCATTCGATCCGTATGATCATTATTATTATTATTATCATCATAATAGCGCATACGCATTCGATCCGTATGATCATTATTATCATTATCATTATTATTATTACGGTGTGCCAGGTTAAATTTTTTATATTTCTTATTTTCAAATTGCATAAGCAAATGTATAAAATATATATTTATACACTCGTCAAATAAAAAATCTGTCGAAAAAATAAAGAAGAGGAGAAACATATATGTAGTACATTGTATAATTTTCTTCATATGATTTTTAATAAAAAATAACTGAAAAATAATCCATGGAATTAATGTAAGCATTTTATTATTTTGTACACTTCTTATATCTGACGAAATGATAATAAAATTTTTCATTTTTAAAGCGAAATTTCTTATCTCATCATAGTGAACACATGTATTTATTTTATATATTATATGTTTATATATATCTTTTAAATTTTCGACATTTTCTTGTAATATAAAATATAATTTATTTTTATAATGAACATATGTTACATTTAAATGTATATAAAACTCTAGAATATTTTCAATGAATATATTTATTAAATAATTACTACTCCTGTCCATATTATTATTATTGTGATGATAAAAGAAAAAAATATTATTCATTATATAAAAACAATTTGATAAAGACATTTGAAATAATAAAAACATCCCATTCTTATCTAAATTAAAAAAATCATTTATATTAAACTCTTTTAATATATTTTCCATCTTACTCTTACAATTTATTTTATTTATGAATAAATTAATGTTTTCTCCTTTTTTTAACATATCCAATTTATTGGCACCTTCGTATGTTATGTTTTCTATTTTTTTTATATTATCAAAATTATTATATGTATTAACATTTTTATAAATATTAGAGCCATTATTCATATTAGGGACATTATTATGTTCCTTCTCTACCTTTAAAGGGAATCTCATGGTAAGATTAGTTTCGTCTTTGTAGTATATATTATTATTCAAGATGTTACACGTTTGGTCATATTTTTGGTCACACAGATCATGCTGGTCATATTTTTGGTCACACAGATCATGCTGGTCATATTTTTGGTCACACAGATCATGCTGGTCATATTTTTTTTCATCCAAATCATAGTGATTACATTTTTTTTCACATTTTTTTTCACATTTTTTTTCACATTTTTTTTCACATTTTTTTTCACATTTTTTTTCACATTTTTTTTCACATTTTTTTTCACATTTTTTTTCACATTTTTTTTCACATTTTTTTTCACATTTTTTTTCACATTTTTTTTCACATTTTTTTTCACATTTTTTAACACATTTTTTACCACACCTTTTGTCATTGTTTCCATAATTATCATCTTTTATTTTATCATTTTTATTTTTATTTTCTTCAAAACGAGGCATATAATTTCCTTCTATCACATTCAATTCTTTAAAGAACAAACCGGAGAGAATATCTTTTTCCTCTTTTATATGTAAACACTTTTTATCATATCTTTTACACATATATTCTATTAGAGTTACAATATTTTTATTGATCCCATAATTTTGTTCCTTCTCATAAAGAAGAGGAGAATAAACAAAGAATACTTTATCATAATACGATGAATCATCAATACAAATACGATGTAAAGGTACATTATTATTATTATTATTTTCCTTGTTATTTATATCATCATTATAATTATGATTTTGTTTTTGATTGTTTCCTTTTTTTTTTTGTTTTTTTTTTAAAACATACATATCCTTAATATAAACCATGTGCCTTTTCTCGTTCACATAGGTATCCATATGAATACTAAACTGTTTCTTAAATATAACACAATATAAATAATATAAAAAAAAATGAGTTTGATAAAAATTATTAAATATATACATTGGTATATATATAGGAAACATCTCATTCTTTATATTATTATCTATACAAAATTGGAAAAAAAATATATTCTTTTTTCTTATCATATAAGATATAAAAAATTCACATATCGTTGTTTTATCTTCATTATGTTTATTATATAAATAGGAACTTATA
Organism: Plasmodium falciparum 3D7; assembly: GCF_000002765.6. Lineage (NCBI taxonomy): Eukaryota > Apicomplexa > Aconoidasida > Haemosporida > Plasmodiidae > Plasmodium > Plasmodium falciparum. Next base: position 909,111 of record NC_004328.3, on the reverse strand, counting down.
TGTAATGGTAATAAAGATATAATATTTTCCAAATTTTTTTCAAGATTGATATTTTCAAAAAATTTACAGAATTTATTAATTATACAAATAAAACAATATATCTTTTTTATCTGTTTAAAATTTTTTTTTATATTTAAATATTTATTAATAAAATAATAGTCAAATGTTATCAACTCCTCATTTATATATTCCTTACTTTTATCTTCACATATCATCAAATTACTATGGTACATATTATCCATTTTTTCTTTCTTCTTATAAGGTACTGTATTATGATTATGAGGATAATTTAGTTCATAATGTTCTCTTTTATTTTGAATTTTTAAAAGGAATATGAATTTGGTAAGGTATCCATTATTCATGATACTGTCGTAATGATGATGCTCACCATAATGGTGATAATAATCATCATCATAATTATCATCATCATTATCATTTTTATAGATCTCTTCCGTTTCATTTTTATTTCCCTCATCCGTTTCATTTTTATAGATCTCTTCCGTTTCATTTTTATTTCCCTCATCCGTTTCATTTTTATCTCCCTCATCCGTTTCATTTTTATCTCCCTCATCCGTTTCATTTTTATTTCCCTCATCCGTTTCATTTTTATCTCCCTGCGTTGGAATAATACCCTTGTGTCCTTTAATTATTTCATCACCCCCCTTACTAGTTAGCAACGTACAAAAGAACAAGAACAAATCATAATATGTATCATCATACAAACAAAATATACTATAAAATCTCTTAAAATACTGTACCAAGTTATATATTAAAGAGTGATGAGTAAGGCATATTTTTTTATTTATTATATAAGGTTCACATATATAAAAATATACATTTTCTATATTATATATTTTGAAAAGATGGAATGTATATTCGTATAAATTTATATTAAATTTTATACTTAGTTCTATGCTTAAATAACATAAGTGTATTAATTCTTCAATACATTCTTTATTAATAATTTTATTATTTATATATATATCTTCTTCTTCATCTTTTAATATTACTTCTTTCTTATTTTTAATATATTCATAATGATTTGTATTATTATAATGTCTGTATAAATTATAACTATCTTGGTCATCTATAATATATTTATGATACCTATCATCTTCCTTAGACAAGGACATAATGGAGTCTTCCTCTTTTTTTTCATCCCCCGATAAAGAACATGATAAAGTGCTTGATAAAGATGACACTGTGTAAGTAATATCCCTCAAGGGTGTGTACTCATAAGAAATATATTCGCTGCGCTTATCATAATCATTCTTTTCATTCTTTTCATTCTTATCATTCTTATCATTCTTATCATTCTTATCATTCTTATCATTCTTATCATTATTATCCTTATTATTGAGGACTTTCTCTTGTCTTCTACCCTCATTTTGATCACCTCTATATTTTATAAAATAATCATTATTATGTATTTGCTTCTCCTTATAATCTTTATAATTTTGTATAATATCACGCATTTGGGTCTCGAAAAAAAAAAAAAGCAATTTTTGAATTTGTATCTTTTTTTCTTCTTCCTTCAGAGAAAAGTCACTAAGCACACACACATCTCCCTATCAAAAAAAAAAAAAAAAAAAAAAAAAAAAAAAAACACACATAAATATATATATATATATATATTTATATATTTATATATATGTATATATTTATATATATGTATATATTTATTCATACAAACACAAAAATATCTCATTTAACTTACATTATAAAGGTGTAAGATAAACATGAGGAGGAGATCATATTTTTTGTAAGTAAAAAAAAGATAAATCATATATATCAAAGAGTTAATTACTATAATATCCACTTTATCATTATTTAATACATATATATATATCAAATTAATATAAAAAAAAGATACATCTTTTTTGGAATTTTGTTCATTTAATACTATATCTTGATTAAACAAAGAAAACATAAAGTTCGCTATTTTATCATTTTTATTTACTTTTACATTCTTCTTATTTACTTGTATAAATCCATCATAACTTTCATATATGTTATAACCCTCAGATATAACACGACTTGTTACATTATTCATTTTTTTTTCATATAATAAAAGTATACAAAAATTTGAATCTCCTTTTAACATAATTTGATACACATATAATTTATATTTATCATAGATAATAATAATATTATTATCACAACTTTTAAAAAAATATATAGAATGATTTAATATATATTTATATTTTATAACAACCTTGGAAACATATTCAAAAACAGTTAACGTCTTACCATAAGCAGCACAAAAATGATTATTTTCTAAAATCCCAAGGAAGGGAATGTAACTAATATAATCATCTTTTAAATTGTATTTTTCTTCATCTTCACCTTTTTTATCATACCCATTTGTATTTATACAAATATTGTTTTCATAATTATAATTATGATTTTCATATTTTTCATTCTCTTCATCTTTATTCATCTCATTTGCTTCTTTATTCATCTCATTTGATTCTTTATTCATTTTGTTTACCTCTTTATTCATTTTGTTTACCTCTTCGTCCATTTTGTTTACCTCTTTATTCATTTTGTTTACCTCTTCGTTCATTTTGTTTACCTCTTCGTTCATTTTGTTTACCTCTTCATTCATTTTGTTTACCTCCTTGTTCATTTCATTTTCCCCTTTCTTCTTTTCATTTACCTCTTGTTCACTTACCACATCGCCATTTCTATCATACTGTAAAACAAAATAGATAGCTTCATTTTTAAAAACGGTGATTTTATTAAAATACGATATGACCATATAAATATTATTCTTATAAAATGAGGTGTTCAAAATCTTATATTTAAACTTGATATCTTTTGTTATGGTTATGCTGCTATTAAAAATATTTTTATTATTATTTAAATATATTATATTATAAGGAGTAAAATATAACAATTTTTTCTCTTTAATATGTAAAGAAGATGATATATTATTTTCTTTATTTAGAAAAGTTCCTTTCTCTATATAGTTATATAAATATTTATATTTTACTTTTGAATTAGATAAAAAAATTTCAAAAACGTATACACAATTGGATGTATTTACACATAACTTATTCTTATCATTAATATGAATATTTTTAATATTTTTAATATTTTTCCAAAGATCATTTTTTATAACAGCATAATGAGGATATTTATAATAATTAAAATTTATATTAATAGGTCCTTCTGTTTTAAAAAAAAAATCATCAATATTATTATTTTCTTTGAAAAATATTAAGTTGTGTATATTTATAAATTTATAACCAATGACAATAATTTCGTTATTTTTTGAAAGCAGGCAAATGAAATAATTATTTAAACAATAAGTTTTTATGGATGGAGGTGAAAAATAATAACTCGTATCAGAGTTCTCTCCTCCAGGTATATCACTACAATTATTATTTATATTGTTATATTCATATATTTTTTTTGGATCACTTATTCTTATATTACTTTCATCATATCCTTTTGAGTTCAATATATATACATTTTTCAAATACCACTTTTTTAAATATAATAAATTATCTTTATTATATATATATTTATTATATATGTTTGTTAATTCGGTTAATTTTTTTTTTCTTATAAAATATTCCATATATAAAAAATGTACATCCATCAAATTATTTTTTTTCTTCTTTTTCTCATCATTATAATTATCATCATTATAATTATCATCATTATAATTATCATCATTATAATTATCATCATTATAATTATCATCATTATCATTATCATCATTATAATCATCACCATCATCATTGTCAGGTGTTATATATCCATATTTATTATTTTTATTATAATAATCTATATTTAATAATTTATTTGTTTGATCCGTCTTATTAAATTTACCTTTATCATCTTTTTCCATATTTTCAATTTTATTATGTATGACTTGTTCAGGCGACACATTTCCTTTATTATCATCAACATATATTTTTTGTTTATCTACGTGAGTATTTTTTTTTTTTTCTTTTTCATTCGTATGATGATAATTATATGTTTTATGCTTAGTATAATTATTATAAGATTGTTCCTTCAAATGTTTATATTTTAAACTTTTTTTTTTTTTATATAAATATAAATATTTATATATCATATTATTCATGTTTGTATTGTATTTTGTAAGTCTGTATTTATTTTTTTTAAGAAGAGCGTGTAACATATGAGCTTCAAAATTTAAGGTATGTATATTTAGGAAGTACGCTTTATTTTGTCTTTCTTCCTGGTAAAAATCAAAAGGGGTATGACTTTTTTTTTTTTCATCATCATCAAAATTGTAATCATATTTATTATTATTATTATTTTGTAAATGATTATAATCATATTTATTATCGTCTCCATCATTATTTTTATTTTTTTTTTCATCATCATAAAAATTATAATCATATTTATTATTATCATTATTATTATTATTTTGTAAATCATTATAATCATATCTATTATCGTTTCCATCATTATTTTTATTTTTTTTTTCATCATCTTCATTGAATATCCAATCATCATCGTTATCACTTTGCCGATTTAATATTTCGTCAACTTTATCATAAAATAAATCTTTTTCATTTTTTTTTTTTTTATTCTCAGCATTATTCATGTCGTCACTTCTTTTAGTATTACCAAAATGAGTCGAGACATAAGAATTATTACAACTATAAATATTATTATCATCATCATTATAAATATTATTATTATCATCATCATTATAAATATTATTATTATCATCATCACTATAAATATTATTTTTATTTTTACAAAATTGTCCTCTTTTTATATGCTCCCCTTTGTAACTTGTATCTTTCTCCTTAAGAGGAGAACATTCATCATACTTCAAAACATTATCCGAACTTTTCACTTTTTCAAAATACGAAACATCTTTGTCATCTTTTAATATGTCTTCATCTATATTATTACTACATGTTTTATATTCATCTGTTGCATATTCCCATTTTTTTTTCTTCTCCTCATTATCAATGACCATCTTTTAAAAATAAAAGTACACACATAAACATATTACACATAAATAAATATATATATATATGTAAATATATAAATATATATAAATATAAATATATATATATATATATTTTATTTATTTATTTATTTAAATGATCAAGGGTTTCTATAAAATAAAATTTATAACTAGATAGATATTAAACAGGTTTATATTTCCTTATATTTATTTATGTCATTTTTAAGCACTAAACAAAGAAAAAAAAAAAAAAATATATATATATATAAATATATAAATATGTATATATGTATACATGTATACATTTGTTTAATATATTTAACGAAAAAAAAGTAGGTTCATGATTAATAAAAAAAAATAAAAAATACAAAACATAATAATTATATATATATATATATATATAAGTATTTTTATATTTATATTAAGAAAATTAAACAAAAAAAAAAATATACATAAATATAATATATATAATATATTTATATAATTATTCCCCTCATATAATTTATAAAAATATATATTAAAATTATAAAATAATTGATTAATACAACTTTTTTATTTATTTAAAAATAAAAAAAAAAAAAACGAAAAAAAAAAAAACGAAAAAAAAAAAAACAGAACATATATAAAAATATATATACATATAAGCGAATAAAGAAACAAAATATACAAAGAAATGATAAAATATATGCATTATATATATATATATATATATATATATAATATATATATAATATATTATAAATAAAAATATATTATATTTGATGATGTTTTTTTTGTAAATATTTTTATATTTTATATGAAAAAATAAGTAAATTACTAAATATATAAATTATATAAAATAATCATTTTATCCATATATGGGGTAAGAACATATATTTATAATTGAAAGGGGAAATTCGTAAAAAAAATTGTAAATCTCATAAGTTATTTTTTCTCAAAAAATTTAAATATATATATATATATATATATATATATATATATTTATGTATGAAATATATTTACATTTCATTACTATGGATCTCCTTTTTTTTTTTTTTTTTTTTTTTTTTTTGTCTCCTGGTATCATAAAAAAATATGTAAAGGTTGTGGTAAATATATATTTTTTAAAACTCTTCCCCCCTCTTATTTTATTAACAAAAAAAAAAAAAAAAAAAAAAAAGAAAGAAAGAAAGAAATAAAGAATTAAATAACAAATATCAAAGATTAAAGAACAATTATATACAATACCAAATTATATTATATTACATTATATTATATTATATTTTATATTGTTGTATATATATTATATTTAATAAAAATAAAAATATATATACCATGTTACAATATATATAATATGTTTTTACTTTGTTATATTTTCTTTTAACTTATTTGCTGTTACACATTTTTTTATACAACTCTTTTTGTTTTCTTTCATAATCTTTTTTTTCGATTATCATTCTCTTCTCTAAAGTAGCTGCTTCAGCATCATTGTTTTCTAACTTTTTTATTATACCTAGGTCTTCATTACATTTATTAAATTCCTTTAAAAAAAATAAATAAAATATAAATAAATAAATATATATATATATATATATATATATATATATATATCATGATAAATTATAACTTAATATATATTTATGTTAGAAGAAATATTTTTTTATTTTTATTA
>NC_004328.3:890000-897500 GCF_000002765.6 Plasmodium falciparum 3D7 | reverse complement strand
ATAATCCCTTGTCCTTTCTTTCCTAATTTATTTGCTACAATATCATCACTGTCGCTACTTTTGTCATTAAAGTTATTTTGCATATTCTTGTAAGAGTTGTTAGACATATCGTACATATCATACGCGTTATTATTTATACTGTACATATTGTACATATTATCCATATTGTATATATTATCCATATTGTACATATTATCCATATTGTACATATTATCCATATTATACATATTATCCACATTATACATATTATCCACGCTTTTTACACTTTTTACACTTTTTACATTTTTTACACCTTTGACATTTTTCATTTTATCAAATGACCTATTATATTGTGTTTGCATGTGGTGGTCCATATTTAAGACATTATCATTATTAAAATAATAAGCATACTTATCAAGAATATCATCTTTTACTTTAAACAAATCCATATTTTTACGGTCACTCATAACGTTGTCCTTATTTATAATTATTAGCTTATTTTCATTACATATATTATAACTAAAGGTATCCATTTTTTTCTCCCTTGCTAATAGTAAAGAATAATTTTTATTTTTGGCAACTTCTATTTTACATTTTTTCTTTAACATTTCTATTAATATAACATCATTACATAATAAATAGGATAATTCGTTAAATATTAAGCTTTTATTTTTTTCATATTCTGTCGAGGATAACAATTCAATATTTTCTATTAAATTATTCATATTTTTTAATTTATTAATAACAATATTATAATTATCTAAATAAAATTTATGCAACAATATAAAAAAGGATAATTTTTTTCTATCCTTTTTATATAAACCTACATTTATTTTTATTTTATATAATTCATCATTAATACATTTTTTCATTGTAGGAGCTTCTTCTATCATCTTTTCTATATGTATTAATTTTTTCCTATAATTACAAACATTTACATGAACAATTTTATGACTTCTTAATATCTTCTTTCTTCTTTTTTCAATATCATCTAATTCTTCATATAACTTATCCATTATATTTATAAATTTATTACATTCATATTGTAAGTTTATATAATCATTATAGGTTATATTAACATATTCATATTCCTTTTTTAAGTTATTTATCATATCTTTCATGACATTCTTCTCAAGTACTTTCTTTTCTAATAAATCAAAAAGAAAACCCATATCGATATTCATTAATTTCTTTCGAATGCTCATATACAATTCCACAATGTAATTATTTAAAAGTCCAAATTTTCTTATATTCGAAATGTAGTTAAAAACGTGATGCATGTGATCATAAATTTTGGATTCACTGTATAAAACTATTTGTCCGTTGTTATAATTTGTTTTATTCTCTTCACAATAATTAACATTGTTTATATTGTTTACATTATTTATATTGTTCACATTGTTTACATTATTTATATTGTTCACATTATTTATATTGTTCACATTATTTACATCATTCACATTATTCACATTATTTAAATTGTTCATTTTTATATTATTAAAATCATTATGTATACTTTGAACCTCTCCGAAAACACTATTATTTGGTGTGTACTCGACAAGGGAATTTTCCATATCCCCCGAGTTTTCTTTAATATTATCCTTACTTTCATTATTGTTATCATATCCAATTTTATTATTTTTAATAAGACATTCACCCACACGAACATTATTCTTCTTGCTCATATAATTAAGATGAGTACTATCATTATAATAAGAATTATTACCATAATTGTTTTTATATCCATATGTCATGGGTCCCTTAGGTTTCGTATTCGTTTTATCTGTCGTACTTAGAAAACTCTCTTTTTTATAAATTTTCTTATTCCTATTTTTCTTTATATTTTTCCCTTTATTTTTCTTTTCCATATTTTTTCCTAACGTATTAAAAAATAGTGTATTCGTAAATTCATTCTTTTTTATTTTAAAATGCTTTAAATTCATAAGAGAACTCTGTTCTTCAATATACTTTTTTAAATGTACAAGTATGTGTTCATAAAAATACGTTTCATTAAATAAATAATATAATAAAACATTAAAAATATTAAACTTATATATATAATTATAATAATCCCCTTCAACACTACATATAAAAATTTTACTATTCTTTCTTATGGCAAGACTATCTGAAGCAAATGATGATTTTGTATAATTTTCTATAGGCCCATAATACGGATACTGTAAATTATTTTTATCTTTTTCACCATCTACAAAACATTTTACATTATCATTATTTACACAATCTTCATGGTTCATATTGTACACATTGTTTAGGTTTTTATAAAACCTATTAGGATACACATCGTCATTCAAGTTATTATTATTATTATTATTATTATTATTATTATTATTATTATTATTATTATTATCATTATTATTATTATTATTGGTGTCATTATTTTTATTATCATCATTTTTATTATTATCATTGTTAATTATAATGTTACTATCCATACTCCTATTATTTAAATAATCTTGATTAGAAAAATTAGATATCATTTCATTAATATTAGGTATATAAGATAATATTACAGAAGCATAAAATTTTATTTTATAATTATTTAAATTGGCACATTTATATATATTATGTATCATCTTTTCGTTACATAATATTAATAATATCTGTTCATTTATCCTTCTTATTCTACGTACAAACTTTTTCCTGTTCTCTTTCAACATTTTTATTTCTTCTCTCAACTCGGATGATGTTACATTTTTTTTATTATATTTTGATGAATTCGAAATATTCTTCTTTTCACTTGACTTTTTATTTGTATTTTTATATTTCTTATTTAAATTTTCTCCACAGTTATTATTATGATTACCATTATAATTATTATCATCATTATAATTATTATCATCATTATAATTATTATCATCATTATCATCATTATCTTCACTATCAACATCACCATTCTCACTGCCTTCTCCTTCTAAAAACAAAAGATCATTTCCTATACTACCAGAGTGTACACTAAAATCATCATCATACGATATATTCTTTACAACATGCATGTTTAAATTTAAAACATAATTTTTTTTATTCTTCTTATTATAATCCTTATAATCCTTATCATCATCATCATTATTATTATTATTATTATTTGTTGCACTGTCATAATCGCTGGAAAATGAATAGAGAGACGAAATACACGAACTCGTTGCTGAAGCGTTCGAAGGTTCTATATCTTTCTTTTTTTTCTTTCCTTTTTTATTCATACGCTTATTTTTTTTATTAGAAATTCTTTTATTTATCTTTCTGTTCATTTTTCCTTTCACACCAACATTAAAATTCTCAGCATTGTCATAATGAGAATCGTAATAACCATCCTCATCGTCATATTGATCGTCATCTTCATCATCATCATCATTTTCATCATCGTTTTCATCATCATCATCATATTCATCATCATTTTCGTCATCTTCATCATCATTTTCGTCATCTTCATCATAATTTTCATCATCATTTTCGTCATCTTCATCATAATTTTCATCACCATCTTCATCTTCATATTCATCCCTATCAACATTTTCATATAGTTGCTTCTTTTTATTCTTACTCCTTTCAGCTTCTAAACGGCCTTTAAATCCATTATCGTATTCATCATCATAATCATCGTCGTCATCATCATCCTGCACAGGTGCATTACAATACTTGGACATGTACATATATTCTTGTCCTTTTTTTGGTTGGCTTTTGTTTTTTTTATTTATATTTTTATTTCTATTTTGTGCGCTCGTGTTATAATCTTGCCCCTTATCTGTTAACATATATTGCGCCTGCTTGGTTTTCTTATTAATTTTCCTCAATTTACTTTTTTCAGATAACTCTTTTTTTTTAAGTTTGATTTTTAATTTTTTTTTTTTCATAAGAAATTTATAATTTTTTTTAAGCAAGAAAAATTCAGTTACACCAATGTTGATGATAAAAAGTATAAATTGTAATATAATATCATTATTTAAAAAATCTGCATATTTAATTTTCTGTTCATAAAATAAATCTTTTTCAAAAGGATTATCATACATAATACATTTTTCATAATGCTCAATATCGTTTAAAGTTAAATCATATTTCAATATTTTATCTTTTAATAATAAATCAAGAATTGAATTTAAGAGGTTAATGTTTTTTTTACTACAAATTATTTCGATCAATTGATAATCAACACTTTTTATATTTTGTAAATCATTTTGAATTAATAGAATCGACATTTTTGTTTTATAAATAACATCGTCATCTTTAATAGTTTTATTAATTATAAGTAAAGACAAAATAATACAACAAATAATTTGTATATTAATATTCTGACTTTCATACATATATCCTAATATACGTAAACCTTTATTATTATTATTATTATTTTTTATAATAAAAAAATTTTGAATATCTTTAATATGTATAGAAGATAATAATAATAAAGATATTAATATATATATATTAAATACTATATTATCAATCTTTTTATTATCTTTTCTTTCTTTCTTTTTATTTATCAGATTAAATATTATACATATCTGTTTAAAGTTATAAATTTTTAAATAATCTAAAAATACATCACTTCTTTTATCAACAATTCGTAATATGGTTTCAGAAGATGTTTTTAATAGAACCTCATTTATACTATTACTTAATAAATTTTCATAAATAATATCAAAGGAAAACCTCATCAAAGAAACATTCAATAAATTCTCTGATGTTTTTGTATAAGTTAAATGATGAAGAAATATATTTAATATAAAAAATTTTATTTCATTATTTAATTTTATATTTTCTTTTAAATAATATAAATAATTTATAATATCACATTCTGCACTCTTCAATGTATTATTTCGTGACATGAATAAAATATAATTTATTTTCTTAAGTAGCTTTTGAATATTACAAATATCTTCCAACCTCGTGCACATTAACTTGTATAAATATTTTGTTATATTATCTAAGCACAAAAATTCGTAGAAGTTGTCACACAAGTACACATTTTTATATTTCGTTATATTCATTAAAAAGGATTCCAGTTGTTGTCTTCGTCTAAAAAAAAATATATACATATTATATTATATATATATATATATATATATATATATATATATATATATATATATATATATATATATATGAATATATATATGAATATATATTTTATGTATGCATATATTTTATGTAAATGCAAAAAAAAAAAAAAAATATATTTATTTTTAGCTAACAGCTAGCCATTTTTTTTATTTTTTATTTTTTTTTATTTTTTTTTATTTTTTTTTATTTTTTTTTATTTTTTTTATTTTTTTTTTTTTTATTTTGTCCTATATATTGTGAATATTTCTTATTTTTTTCTATTTTCTATTATCTTACTCTTCTATAAAATTGTAGTTAAACCTTCCGAATATTTTTTTGGAGGGAAGAACACTAATTTTTTCTAAGGATTCGCTGAATTTTGTGAGTAACTCATTTTTTAATAAATCATAAAAGGTAACAAAATCAGAATATCTTTTCTTCAGAACTTTCTGACTGTTCAGAACCTTAAACTCCAAAATATATTCCTACAACGAGAACACAAGGAAGAAGAAATATATACACATAGATGGGTATTATATATATATATATATATATATATATATATATATATATATATTTATATATTCATGTATACATTACTTTTTTGTAATACCAACAATACATCAAATAAACGATTTTTTATATTTCATTCATATCATTATAATATCATTAAATATTTTATATAACTTACCGTATAACTGTAAAATCTCTTTTTAACATCATTAGTTCTTATAATTTTTATAATTAAATTATCTTTAAATTCATATGTTGAATAACTTTCCATCATTGCACTGTTTTTTTATTTTCTTTCAACATATAAATGTGTGTAATATATTTCATATTAAAAAAAAAAAAAAAAAAAAAAAAAAAAGGAAAAAAGGAAAAATTAATGGTATAAAGAAAAAAAAATCATAAAATCATAACAATTCCGATAATTATAATTATAAATATAAATAATATATAAATATATATATATAATTATACAAATATATAATTATATTTATATAACACGTTCAAAATATATTTTTTTAATTTGTTTTTATTTCTCTGTTTTGTTTTCCCCCATTGTATATTAATTATTTTTTAATTTATTTTATTATATATATATATATATATATACATATATTTTTTTTATTTATTTTTTTTTCTTTGTCTTTATAATAATATAAATATTACCAAAAAAAAAAAAAAAAAAAAAAAAAAATTCATATACTAATAAATATACGTATTTTGCACTACAACATTATAAAATATTTCAACAACTATCATTAATATAAATAAAAAAAAAAGAAATATATATATATATATATATATATAAGAATTAACATATATACATATATATATATATTTTATGTGTATATATATTTATTTATTCCTTTGTAGATATTTCCACAATGTTATATTTATTTAAAAAAAAAAAAGAAAAATGAAATGCACATAAACACAAATAAAAATAAAAATAAAATAAAAAACTGGTACGTCGTAAAAATATAATGAATGAATATAAATAAATATACGCATATAATATATATATATTTATATTTTATATATATATTGTTTTTTGTTTTTTGTTTTTTTTTTTTTCCAAATAGAAAATATTTATTAATACATAAAATAATGTCATACGTTAGGATTATATATTAATGTACCCGCGTTAATTTTTTTTTACAAATATTAAAAAAAAAATAAATAAATTTATACATATATATATATATATATATATATATATATAACATAATGTATAAATCATAAGTTTTGTAAATATGGGCATATTTTTATATATTTACTAAAATAAATATATCTATCTATATATATATATATATATAAGGATATAAAAAAAAATATGATATTATCACCTCATTTTTTTGTTCCTCTTGTTTTATATTTTTTTTTAACAAAATAATTTCATGTTATCTTTTAATTTATCAAAGTATTAAATAATATATTTTTATATATATCTTTATAAATATATATAATTAATTTTATTATAAAGATATGAGATAATATAAAAAATATATATATATTTATATATATATATATATAGTTAATCATATATATATAAATATATAATTATATATCATAAAACATATTCTTTATAGAAATGAAAAATAAAAAATATATAGAAAAAAATATATTTTATTATTTAATTATATATTTTAATAGTCTTAAAAAAAAAAAAAAATAATTAATTAATTAACATATAATATTATTATATATGTATGTAATATAAATATATATATATATATATATATATATACAAAATACATTTGTTATATATTATTTATCCTATATTAATTAACATAGAAAGAAAAAGAAAAATAAAGAATAAGTATCGCAAGTATTTTTCTCATGCTAAAAATACAAAATTATTTTTTCTCACATATAATAAAAAAAGGAAATGAAAATAATTGACCTTTAAATAAAATTTAAACACTCATAAAATAAGGAAATAATAAAATAATAAAATAA
>NC_004328.3:882500-885000 GCF_000002765.6 Plasmodium falciparum 3D7 | reverse complement strand
TCTTCATATTTTTTATATTTTTAGTGAAGCTATCATACTGTCACTATTTTTTAAGCCTCCTTCTAATTCGTAAACTTTAGGAACTTTATTTTTTGCCATACATTCATTTAAAGATGCCATTTTGTTATTTCCTAATGTTATAATTGATGCAACCTTATCATTTTTAACAAAGTATCCAATAAAATTATGTTTAAGTAAATCTCCTTCATATATTATTTTATCATAGTTCTTCACATATCCACTATATCGGAAATTTTTTCCAAAAATGTTTGTATTAAAAAAGGGTATAAAGTTAAATTCCTTTTTGTCGTCTCTTAACATATTGTGTGCAGCTATTCTTCCTTGTTGTATGGCAACATTCCAGTGACAAATATTTACCATCTCATCTAAAATATAAAGTATAGTATAAAAATGTATATAAACAAGAATTATCACATACATATATACATATATATATATATATATATATATATATATATATTACAATCCATATTGTTTGTTATATCTCACCTGTCAAGAAATAAGGAAAAGTACACACATCTCCAGCAGCATACATGTTATCAGAATTTTTTACCTTGAAATGCTTATCAACCTCAATAAAATTATTCACATTTTTATATTTTTCATCTAAAAAGTCAGAATTAGGTATACATCCTAAAGCTTCAATAACATAATCGCAATTTATAACTTCACCATTATTTAACCTTACTCCATGAATTATGTTACCACTTTTTCTGCTGAAAAATCTTTTGTCTATTATATATTCTGTTGGATGCATAGATGGATAGAATTTAATATTTTTTTCTTTTAAAATGTTAAGCACGATATTCCCAATTTTCTCACCAAAGGATCCATAAAAAGGTACATCATCTTTAGATATTAAAGTTACGTTAACATTTTTTTTTTTCAAAGCAGAAGAAAGTTCACATGCTATAAATGAGGAACCAATAATAACACATTTCGATCCTTCTTTTGCATATTCACCAATTTTAATATTGTCACTTAAATTATGTAAGGTAAATAAATTATCTAAATTCATATTCTTCATAGGTGATGGGGATGGGCTTATACCAGTAGTAATTAATATCTTATCAAAATTTATAATTTCACCATTATTTAAATGTGCTTTTTTATTTTCTGTATCAACCTTTTCTACATATACATTATTTTTATATATTATATTACTTTTGTTATAATAGGAATCTTCTTTTAATTTTATTTCTTCATATAATTCGTCACAATTATTACAATTCGATACATTTTTAGATAGCGTTGGTCTATCATATGGTTTATAAGCATCTTTACTACATATGATTAATTTTCCATTATATCCTAATTTTAAAAATGTTTCTAATGCACCTAAGGTAGCAGCACCACCTCCTACAATTAATATATTTTTTTTTTCACAGCTTCCTTTACATTCACATATTCTTTTCTTTTCAAAAATTTCTAATTTCTTTGGTAATAAAGCATATACTTCATTACCTTCAATTACAACTTCATATTTTGGTATGTCATCAAATGACGGACCATTAATACATTCTCCTGTTTTTATATCAAATTTAGCATCATGCCATGGGCACGTAATATATTCATTTGTTAAAACACCAGATTTTAACGGAGCACTATAATGAGGGCATTTGGGTCCTAAACAATAATATTTATTATTTACACGTACTAATAAGACTGTATCCTTCTCTTCATGTACTTTTATTTCTTTCATTTCACCATCTTGCAATTCATTCGATTTTATTAAAAATACCTTTTCAACATTCGAACAATTTGCTATACTATTTGACATTTTACCAAATTTGTTATTTAATATAGTTGGTACTGCTAATAAAGATATAATCAAAAATATATCATAACTATTTAAAACACCTCCTCCTATTTTTTGATGACCCTTTAATGATGAAAAAAAAAATCTATTCTTATTTTTTCTTTCTAATGAAACATTAATATTGTTTTTTAATATGTTGTATGATGATATCCCTCTTGTTTTCAATTTGTCACTTTTAATGATAGTACTTATTTTTCCATTTAAGCTTAAAAGATTCCTTCTCATTTTTTTCTTTTTTTTTTAAATCCTACTTTTTAGTATAAATATAAAGATATGAAATATTATAAGAAGTGTATATATAAATATGAGGTGGAGCAAGAAAAAAATAAATAATAATAAATTAAAAAGGCAAAAAGGTAAAGTATATAATAATAAAAATATTAATATATAAATATATATATATATATATAAAATGTCCCAAATGTTTTATATAATTAATTGGAATTTAAAAATTTTTATAAATGATTTCCCAAAGCATATATAAATTTATTTAATTATAATTATACATTTATATAATTTTTTTATAAATGTAGTGGTAGTTTTTTTCACATATTTCTTTATTATGCTATATATATATTTATATTATTCATATAATATATTATATATATATATATATGTTTTTTTTTTTGGGGGGTATAGGTATATAGTATATCATACTTA
>NC_004328.3:860000-877500 GCF_000002765.6 Plasmodium falciparum 3D7 | reverse complement strand
TTAAAGGAGGAGAGAAAAATCGTTTGAAGCTTTTCTTCTTTCAAAGGTCATGTCATTTATGTTTAATACGAGGTTCCAAGCGACTGGTCTTAATATTTCGCCTTAAAAAAAAAAAAATAATAAAATAATAAAATATGCATATATATAAATAATAAATTGTATATATATATATATATTTATATATTCATTTATTTATTTATTTATTTTTTTTTATATTACCCTTTTGGTTAAATGCTGCTATGACTCCTAGTTCTGAACCAACCGTCGATAATTTATAAGATGAATATTGTCCTATGGACAAAACTTTAGCTTTTATTATATCTCCTTGTTTAAAGCATATAAAATTATCGCCTAACTCTCCTTCATTTATATGTATATCACTTTTTAATATAAATCCTTTTAATGCGTTTTTTGTAAATATATTATGTGATGAAAGAATATAACAATATATCATATGGAATGATACACGTTGTACTTTACATATTACTATATCCCCTATTTTGGGAAGATATAAAGAAGGTGGTTTCAAATTATATACACTTATAATTGTTTTCTTGTCATTATTTTTATTTATAATTTTTTGACCAAGTATACTTGATCTTATTTCATCTTTTAATAAATATGTATTATTACCGTTTATATATTCAGCTTGTAAACCTAAGAACTCTCCTGGTATAACAATATCATCGTCATCTTCAAAATTCATTATTTTAAAATATTATATAAATGAAATATATATATATATATATATAATCTTTAAAATATATAAATAATTAAATATTACAACATGACAACATTACAACATTACAACATTACAATGTTACAATATTTTGATGATTAATTTTTAAATGTACTTAAAAATATACTTATTTTTTATACCCATTAGTTTTTTTTTGTTTTTTTTTTTGTGAAGTCGATTCCTTAAAATATCAAAATTATAAAAAATTGTATTATATTATTTTATATAATCAGAATAAAAAAATATAAAAATATAAAAATAAAAATATACATATACATATATAAAATGAATATATATATATATATATATATATATATTATATATATATATAATATGTTTATTATTTTATATATATAATTTATATAATAGGTACAATTTAAAAAATGAAATGTATATTCATTCGTATAATTATTTGTATATTATATATATAATTAATATTATCTTTTTAAAAAAAAAAAAAAAAAAAAAAAAAAAAAAAATGGAATGTCACATAATCATTTGATATATTTATTTTAAAAAGATGACAACAATTATATATATATATATATATATAATATCAAAATATATGTATTCTTATCTACCTCGGTAATATTTTATATATATATACATATTTGTGTTATATTTTTTATTTATACTATTGTTATTAATATGGGCTCGTGATGAAATAATAAAGTGTTATAGGTATGTAAATATATAGTTATATAAAAAAAAACTTTTCCTGGGAATAAAGAATAAATACTGAATGAATGTAAAAGGTATGGTTTTTTACATTTTAACATATTTGTAGTATTATTATAATTCAAGTGATTATTATTTAATAAATATTCAGTTTTATTAAGACTACCTATAATTTTGATAGATTTTAAATTAGATGGATATAATAATAAAGTATATTTACCTAATTCAATATTTGATAAATTTTTTAAATATATTTTAACATGAAATGTTTGATTTACTTTTGATTGGATATATTTTTTTTTTATTCCTATATTTTTATAATTATGCATATCTAATATTTTGGAACATTTCGGTATAATTACACTATTTTTTTTTTTACAATGAAAAAACCTAGGTATTATTAATATATATGGATAAAAAATATCATTGAAAAAATTTTTTTCAAATAATTTATTTACATTTAATAAATATTGAGCATTGTTTTTTAAATTTAAGGATATGTTATTATGTGATTCATCATAATTATCCTTTTCAATGAATTCATTAATTTCTGAACTCTTTTTCATACATATATCAGATTTATTAATTTCGTTTTTATCTTGAGCATCTTGTATATTACTCACATGGTATGTATTATATAAATCGTTATTATCTTTATTCCCATTTTTGTTTTCTTCATGCCTTTTAAAGGGTGTTGGAAAATTAAGGGTATTTGAAAGAAAATCCGTTTCTCTTTTTTCTTGATAATAGGAGCATTTGTTTTTTTTTTCATCATCATCCCATCCATTGTGATCATCCCATCCATTGTGATCATCACATATATTATTATTTAATTGAATTGTTGATTTTTGTATTTTCGCTTTTGTTACGTTCCAAAAAAAATCACCCAATGTTTTATTTTGTAAATGTATACTATTTAAATAGGAACCATACACACTTAATAATCCAACAGTTTTATGCCTCGAATAAGTCAAATATACATTACAATCTACATATTGTAAGAAATAATTTAATATGTCTTCCTCATTTTCAAAAAATAAATTTTCATCCCTCTTTATTCTTTTTATCCATAATAACCATTTACTACAATTATTTTCTTTATCCACTATACATGTAGGTCTTCTTTTTAATTTTTTGGTTTTACAATAATTAACATAACCACTATGATTTTTTATATATAATTCTAGGAATATATATTTATTATCAGTACATATGTTTAAATTTTCTTTATACTCATAATATATTTTATTCATATATTCAAAATTTTGTATTAGTTGCATGTTATTATCATTCATATTATATAATATATCATCTCGTATAATTGTATTCTTCATTCTTTTTTTCAATTTCAATATATTCTTTACAATTTTATTATTTTGTGAATGTAACCCTTCTTTTGTCATAAAAGTATTACACATATTATCATCATCATGATATAAATAATTATTATTATATATATTATCGCTGCTACCATTATAATAATTATTATATACTCTATTTTCTTGCTCCTCCGTGCTAGGGATATATTTTGTTCTTTCTCTCTTTTTTATGGTCCCTAAAATATTTATTATGTTCGTCTCATAATAATTACTATTTAATAATTTATTTAAAATGTGTAAATAATTAAAACTCACATAAGGAAAATAAAATATATTCTGGATACTAATATTTTTCTTTACGTTAATTTTTAATTTAATTTTTTGTTCAGCATAATATATACTATCTTTATAAGGAGAATAAAAAATGTTTAAATAGCATTCATTAATAAGCATTGAACCTATACAGCGAATAGGTATATATAGACACGAATTTTTCTTAACCTTTAAATTTTCTCCCTTATTTATTCTTATGATGTTTTCTTCGTTCACCATTTTTTCGTTCACCATTTTTTCGCTCATCATTTTTTCATTTTGTATATTATTATTATTTGTCACCATTGAATGCATATCTTCATTTTTGATATAAAATGCTTTTTCAAAAAAGAACTTTATAAAATAATCACCGTTAATATTTTTATGTTTATAATTTATTTTAATATTTAAAAATTCGATATCCATATTTCCTTTATTTTCTAATATTAAACATAAAAATTTAATTTCTCCTTCTAATAATTCTGCAAAGCGTGCATCATAAGAAAAATATAAATTATTATGTAAATCGTTTATGATATCTTCATATTCTTTATTATAAGATATATTATCTTTGTTTTTAATATGATCATCATTAACGCCTTCCATAATATGTGGATATTTCTTATGTCCTTTTTTTTTTACATTGTCCTTAAATCGATATAGGGCTTGGAATCGAATTTGTTTTTTTCTTTCTAATACAAGTGGTTCACTTGAATGATCATTTGTATGGGAATCTAAATCTTCGGGATGGATATTTTCTAAAGGGGATACACCAGGTGATGGTGATGATGTGGATGACGACGACGATGATGATGTGGAAGACGACGATGATGATGATGTGGAAGACGACGATGATGATGATGTGGAAGACGACGATGATGACGATGACGAACCTGTAAATGTTAAAGTCGATTTTGATGATAATACCGAAGAAGAAAACGATAAAGATAATCTTTTTGAACTACTTCTTTTATGTAATAAGAATCTATTAAAAACATGTTGTTTTTTATATAAACTTTTTTTTGTAGTCATTGAATCTGTTTCTTTATTACCATTTTGATTATTACATTTTATATCTTTCTTATCATTACTAATATTTTTTGTCATACATATAGGTTCGTTCTTTAAATCGTGTACATTATTATCTAATTTTTCACTGACAAGAGTATGATAACATATATCATCATTACTATTGATATTATCATTATTATCATTATTATCATACATTTCCTTATATTTATTAGATATAACTTGTCCCTGGGTTAGGTTCTTAAACGTTTGTGTGTTATTTAAAACCGAATTATTATGCTTATCATACAAATGGTATACATGGGAATTATCCTTTGTTATATGGTTAAGGTAGATATTATTACATTCTATGTTGGATTCTTTTTTTTTCTCATTATTCTTAGATGTGACATATTTATTTAAATAGGAATGATCATCTAATAATTCTTTTATATTAATATACTTACTAAAATTAAAAAGTTTAATTTCTGACCTTAAAGAAAAATAATCATCGATTACGAATATGGAACATATACTAGATACTTTAAAAATGTAATTTAATAGTTTGGCTCTTTTGTATATTGTACTGCTTGTTCCTTTATGCATGTCCTCAAAATAATAAAAAGAATTGTTCACATGATCAGCACAATAAAATGTATTATTACTACTAATATTATTTTTGTTATTATTATTATTTTTGTGAGATGAAAAACTTTGCCTTTGTATTGTAGACATGTTATTTAAATGTTTGTTATGCATATAATTATGATCAGATATATATCCATAAAGACAACTTTTGTCGTTTACATTTCCTGTTTCTTTCTTAAATGTAGATGTGTTTTTATCCTTTTCATGACTTGTTTTATGATTATCATTATAATGATCAAAGAATTCATTTTTCATAAAACATCTTCTCAAAGCTGAAGTATTATACAATAAATATTGATCAAAATAATAATAACTAATACAATATGATATTCCTAATATAAATAAAATACCCGTTTCTTTGGCCTTAAAAGATAGTTGCACTTTATTTAATTTATTATTTTTTTTTTTAGATAATAATATAATACTACTTGGATAATTTTCTATAGATATTCCTGATGATATTAACGTCACATTATTTAATACTAAGTTTACAGATAAATTATTTTTCAAAGTTATTACAACATTTTTTATTTCATTTACCGAACACATATTTTGTATTTTTACATTTTTTTCCTCTTCATTAAAAGGGTTATATTTAAAAACATCTTTATAAGTATTATTCATTTTACAATCTTCTTTTTCTGAACATTCTTTCACATTTTCATCATTGTATATATTAATGTTATTAGATGTATTATGACTTTCTTCATTTATGTTATCTGATTTTTTATCTTTATCAAAAGATTTTTCATCCACATAATTATTTCCGTTCAATATAATATCTTTCTTTTCTTTTGTATTATTTATTCGTTCGATACTTGACTTCCCAACCTTCATATACACCTTCTCATTACCACAATTATTATCAGCATATTCAATGTTTACTAGAATAGGTATGGGAGCACATCTCCCTTCTGTTATCCCTGATAAGAAATGTAATTTATTTTCTTCTCTTAAATTTTTTTTTTTTTTTTTTTTTTTATTATTATGATTCTTTTTTTTGGTCTTAAACTTTTCTTGGGTACTATTTTTTTTTTTCATTGAATAATTTCTTGAAAAAGAATTCGTGCTTTTATTATGATATGTATCGGACAAACCCAATTCAAAAGGATCTA
The DNA here is from genome assembly GCF_000002765.6 of Plasmodium falciparum 3D7. NCBI lineage: Eukaryota > Apicomplexa > Aconoidasida > Haemosporida > Plasmodiidae > Plasmodium > Plasmodium falciparum. Next base: position 871,681 of record NC_004328.3, on the reverse strand, counting down.
AACAATTTCTTAAATCATCATCTGATGATGGTGATGATGATGATGGTGACGATGACGATGACGATGACGACGACGATGTTGTCGATGTTGTTTCGGTTAACATTTCAGACGATGATGTTAAATTTTCCTTTTGTGATGATGACGAAAAAGAGGACAAAGATGAAAAACAGAATAATAAATTATTTTTATTAAACGTTTTGGTTTCATTATTTAATTTTTTTAAATATTTTCTTTGTTTTTTTTTTCTCCTTTCATCCATTATTAAAGTTATAAACGGTGGGAAATAAATATATTTTTTTTTTTTATTTAAAGAATCATATATAGTATATAATATATCTTTTTGTTTTTCTTTCGATAAAAATTTATATAAAAATAATAAAATTAAGAAATTACAAAAGATATATTCATCTATATAATTTATTTCTTTTAATAAAGAACAAATAAATGTAAGAATATTATATTGTATATGTGCATTATATTTATTCTTATTTTTCTTATAAATATTTAATTTATTCATATGATTATTTATACTAAATATGCTTTCACAACAAATATTACGTGAGCAAAATTCAAATAATCTATTCATATTTACAATATTATAGGGTTTTAAAAAACATTCATAAATCCTATAAATATATATATCTTTAAACAAATTTCCAATATGATAATAATAAATATCATCCTTTTCTTTTATATTATTATTATTATTATCTCTATATCTATTTATTATGTTGTTATTTTGGAAAGGCTTAATCATATCAAGTGAATTCTTATCCTTATTTGAAGGATAACAAAATATATATTTCTTTGATCTGTCATTTGGTTGTAAGGAAGATAATGTTTTACAAACGGTATCATCATTAAATATGTTATTATTATTTTCTCTACATATATCTTCCCTGTTTATATCACCCCCCTTTACATCGTCACCCTTTACATCTTCCCCCTTTACATCTTCCCCCTTTACATCTTCCCCCTTTACATCTTCCCCCTTTACATCTTCCCCATGCATACATAATTTTTTTTTTTTTTTTTTTTTCCTTTTTTTAATAGACTCATGAATATTTCTTAACCACTCAAACGGTATATTCACTCTATGCATATTTTGCAGCAACACATTGTTTATATTACTACTATCACACATATTATTATTATTATTATTATATAACATGATCGTTTTAATAAAAAGATTGGGGGTGTCTTCTGAAGTACCCTTATATGTACCTTCCATATTATACTTTAAAAGATCACTTGTATCATCCTCATATGTGATCCTTTTAAAAAGGTAATACATATGAAGATAAGACAAATTGTAAAAAGGTAATATATTATTAACAAGAAAGTATGCTAAATAATATTTTTTATTCAAATAAAATGATATACATAATAAATATATTGTAAAGGTAAATTTCCTAAAGGATCCAATATATTTATATATTAATGCTAAGTGCATGTGGAATTTTATATATAAAGGATAATCAAACTTTTCAACTATATACGAATATTTACTTACTTTAAAATATATCATGTTTTTCTTTTTTAATATTAAAAGATATTTTATATAACATAAAAAATAATCACAAAAATATTCTTGAGCAGAGACCGAGGAACTTTTCTGTAGTATACATAACACCTCATTTAATTTAAAGTCTATTATACATAATAAATATAATAAAATATTATGTGGCTCAATAATTAAATTATAAAAGTAATATTTTTCTTCTTTACAATCTGTACTTAGAATAGAGTTATCATCTTTCATGTGGTCATACAATAAATTTATAAAACTAGAAATATTTTTTATGTTCAAACCGGATGTATCTAAACTTTGCTCTGAGCTATAAAATGATGATAAGTTTACATTATAATTATAATAAGACGGGGTATTTATTTGTTGCTGTGATGTATGATGAGAGGGATGATTATATGATTGATTACCATCTTGATTATGTATTTGATTAATATCTTGACTATATATTTGATTACCATCTTGACTATACATATGATTAATATCTTGATTATGTGTTTGATTCACATCTTGATTATGTGATTGATTCACATCTTGATTATGTGATTGATGAGAATAATAATAATAATTCGAATAATTACTTCTATGGCTCTTGTCCTTTATGGACATACTATATGATGTATCGAAAAAGAAATTTGAATAATTACTATATTTTGTAGGTAAAAGTTTTTCTTGGATTTGTAATATAAAATTTTCAATGATCTCAGGAAACTTAAAAGGATACTTCTTATTTTTATTTAATTTATAAAAATGTATCCAATTTTGAATTATATATAAATAAATTGACAAAATCATACAAAATATAACATTCCCTTCATATATTATATCATCCTGATCTTTACATATTTCATAACAACTCATATATATTTCTAAAGAATCTAATGGACTCCCTAATAATAAATATATATCACCTGCTTTTTTTTTAATCCGACATTCATAATTTTTTATATCAGAAAGACGTCTTTTCTTTTTTTTTTCTTCATCTTTCGGCTCATTTTTTGGTCTCACCGTTGTTTTGGAATTTTTTGATCTCATCGTTGTTTTGGAATTTTTTGATCTCATTTTTGTTTTGGAATTTTTTGGTTTCATCTTTGTTTTGGCATTTTTTGGTTTCATCTTTGTTTTGGCATTTTTTGATCTCATTTTTTTTCTACTACATTTCGATATTTTTTCATCATCATAATATTTGCCATCAACATAATATTTATCATCATCATCATCCTTTTCAGAATGTTCATTTTTTCGATGATACACTTTTTTTTTATTACATACCTCATGAGAATTAATTGAATCCGGACTACTATCACTATTACTTGTAATAAATGAATTATTATCACAAGAAAAATTATCACCACATGAACTATCATCATATGAACTATGGTCATATGAACTAACATCATATGAACTATCATCATATGAACTATGATCATATGAGCTATGATCATATGAGCTATGATCATATGAGCTATGATCATATGGGCTATGATCATATGAGCTATCATCTTTATTATTATCTCCTCTTTTGTATTCTTCACTCTTTTCCCTCGAAGAATTTTTTTCTACAGAAGATCCATCCTCTTCATCGTAATCATCACTATAATAATCATCACTATAATAATCATCACTATAATAATCATCACTATAATCATCATCGTTATGTTTATCATCGTTATATTTATCATCGTTATATTTATCATCGTTATATTTATCATCGTTATCTTTATCATCGTTATCTTTATCATCGTTATATTTATCATCGTTATATTTATCATCACCACTTTTATCATCATCCTTGTAAGACTTATCCATATCACTTTGTTTATTTTTTTTACATTCATTTTCTTCACAAGTATTTGAACGTGAAACTTTATAAATTCCATCGTATAATAACTCTTCACCTTTAATAACATACTGTTCCGTTTTGGATATAATACTTGTTTTTACATCGTTGTAATATTTTTTTAGATTAATATATATATTATTATCCTCATTATGTTTGTTTTCCAATATATTTAGTTGCTCTTTTTTCTTTTCCTTAATAATATTTTTCTTTATTAAATTTTCATGTTCATTTTTTTTATACACATATTTATGTTGTATATATTTTCTTTCTTTTTTCTTATGTACTACTGTTCTTTGAAAGCTTTTTTTTTTTTCATTATTTCGTTCTTTCTCTTTATAATTTGGGATATTACATTGGGGATTTTGTGCATGCTTAAGATACTGTATACTTTGTTTATCTGAATTGTAATCATTATTATTATTATTACTTATTATATCATTATTTTTAATATTTTTAATATTTTTCTTCTTTTTGTTCGTTTCTTTGTCCACCTTGTTGTAATCCCTCTCGTCATGAGAAACCTGATTTGTATGAGTGATACCATTTTTTTGTTCATCTTCATAATTAATAGTATCTATAAGATTGTGCATGTACTTCCACATGTTTTCTTTGGTTAGTAAATCATATAAAAAGAATATGAACATATAAAACATGTTCATAATTATTGCTTGAAAGAATTTATTATATTGTATATTAAAATGTTTTTTGATAGAAGGTAAAAATATAATTATTTTAAAGTTATGGAAATTATTATATATGAAAGAAATATGTTCATCATTCCCTTGACCTTTTTTTTCTTCCTCATCACAATTTGACATATAATCAATAGAATTATATTTATTTCCTTCATCATTTATTTCACAATTATTTTTATTATAATTATTTATACATACTTTATGTATATTATTAACATTATTATCATTGTAATGATCACTCTGATGTCCGTTATGTTCACACATTTTACCATTTTCATGTTTTGTGTTTGTGGAATAATCTCTTGCTATCCCATCAGACGCCACCTCATCTACTGATTCTCCTCTTCCTAATGGAACAGAGGATGAATTATTTGTATTAATCGATGTGTATTCTTTTACTATATTTTTATTAAACATTTTTAAAAAATTGGATGAATACTTTTTTTTGAATTTAAAAGTATTAGTACTAGTTGTATTACTACTTTTTGTTCCTGCTATATTTATAACATTCTTTTTATCCTTTTCATTATTCATTTTTGGGTTACTTGCTTCATACATTTTATTATTTTTTTCCATTTTATTTTTTGCCTGAATTTGTTCAGAATTGTTTGATGAATCGTAATAAGGGGAATTTATCATGACATTAAAATTGTTTTTCTTTAAAAAGTCGGTACTAATATTTTTATTAACATAAATATTTTTTAAATCGTCATTCATATTTATATTATTATTTAATAAAGGTGGTGTTACATTGTTCGAAGTATTATGAGTGCTTATATTCATTTCTTCATTTTGATTTGAAAATAAGAAATTTTCATTTATATCCATAATTTTTGACATAATCACATCATCATATTTTTCTGTTGACGGAATTATTAATACTCTTTGTATAAAAACACAACTATTATTAAAATGGATAACATTATATGTATTTATTAAATTTTTTATTTTCTCGTTCATCTTATTAAAAATATCTTTATCATTATTATTATCAGAATTTTTTGGTATGTACGTAGTAGATTTGTGTTTTGATTCACCTTCTTCCGTTTTGTTATTTTCATCGCAATTATTATTCTTATCATTAACATTTTGATTTTGACGGTGAACGTAATTTTTATCGTAATCTTGATCGTAATCTTGATCGTTATCGTTATCTTTATCGTTATCTTGATCGTTATCTTTATCGTTATCTTGATCGTTATCTTTATCGTTATCTTTATCTTTATCGTGATCTATATCTTTATCTTTGTCTTTATCTTGATTTTGATAATCTTCCTTGAGCTCATGTATTCCTATAGACATAAAAACATTCGAAAACAAATTCATCTGATCAACCTTTCCATTTTTATCTAACATGTTTATATAACTAATGGATAAACTTCCATTTCTCTTAACATAATTTGAATTTTTAAATATGTTGAAAAAGTATTGATTTTCTTGCTGAACTCCATTTTTATATACGTTACAATTTTGTAAAGGTTTTTCATATCTTAAAAACAAATCATTATTACTCGAATTAATATATTTTATATAATTATATAAATGATGAAACAGGTCATCATAATTTATTTTTTCATATAAACTTTTTATTTTTTTTGAAATGTGATAAAATAATTCATCACAAGTATCTTCTGTTTTCCAAAGATAAACTTTAGCTTTGTTGAATTCATATAAATTTATATTATTCATTATATATATATTTTTATATATATATATATATATATATATACAATATATTTATTTATAATCACATATGTAATCCTTTTTGTATTCAACAGAAAAAATTAATTAAAATAAAATAAAATAAAATAAAAACAAAACAAATATAAACAAAACAAAACATGCATAATACTATAAATTTTAAATATATGAACAAATCGTATTTATTTAAAAAAAAAAAAAAAAAAAAAAAAAAAATACATACATTATATATATATATAAAGCTATTAAAATAAGGAAATACATAATACATATATTACATATATATTATATATATATTATATATATATTATTAGATTTAATATATATTAAACCAGTTCTTTATATAACTAATACACATATATTATATATATTCGTTCAAAGAAAAGAAAAAAATAATACAAATAAAATGATCGCAAAATAAATATAAGCATTTAAATGAAAATATACTTATAATATATATATTATGTAATATATAATATTTTTTCCTTAGGAAGAATATGTTCGTATATATGAAATCAATCAATATTTACAAGCATATATTTAAAAAAATAATCAATGAATAAATAAATAAATAAATATAAATATATATATATATATATATATATATATAAATGAATAATTTATTGTATATGGAATGTTTTACAAATGTAAGAAAAAATAAAAAAAGAAAGAAATTATTCCTCAAGAAAAAAACTACCAATATATAAAAATATGAGATGACTAATAAAAATTAGTTACATTGTACAATTATTTTATTACATATGTTAAAATGTTATAAAACCAGAATATAATATCGGCATTCATTATAAATCAAAATAATAAACTTTTTTTGTTTCTCCCATTTTATGTCTACCAAAAGAATATATACATGAATATGTATATATATATATATATATATATATATATGTATATATATATTATATTTTATTTAATTTTATTGCCACATGTGAGAGTAGCTTATATAAGATTATTCATTTACATATAGTAGTTATAACACATTTGGATATATATAAATAAATAAATATATTATATATATATAATATATATATATATATATATATATGTATTCATTTTCATTTATATGTACGTAGGGGTAAAAGCATGATTATACACAAGAAGTTGATATTTTTGAAAATTTTGATTGTTATATTTTTGTTTTATACGAAATATTACATTTGTTTTTTTTTTTTTGTTAATAATACAAAATGGTGTTGGCATAAACTTGAGGGGAAGAATTTCCGAGTATTTGTATCCCGACCTGCTCAGAAAAAAAGTAATCAATTAAAAACAAAAATAATAATAAATAAAAGGAAGAAAGAAGAAAATGCGAAAAGTAACATACGTAAAAATGATTTTAAATCATCATCACAATATAAATTAATTGAAGAATTAATAAATGAATATCCATACAAATTAACTTATACTAATTTAAAAGATCAACCTTTTATTTTATTAAAAGATAAATTAAATCCTAAATATATTAAAGGATATGAATTACCATTCAATTTAATAAATCCCTTAAAATATGAATTGTTAAAACTAATTGGGAAAATATGTGACCCTTTTAAACCTTTATGTTGTTATTCCTTAACTCCTAAATTATTTATTGATAAAATGTTTAAAAACAAACCTTCTATTACATATAATGATTTTTGTTATAATATAGAATATAAATTTAAATTTTATATGCCTTCTTATACCCAAATCTTTAAATTTGAAAAAGAATTATTATGGAAATTATTTATGACTGTCAGAAATTTAAAAGAAGTCTCCCCATACACACCCTTAAATGATCATGAACGTCTTAATAAAATTTTAGAAGATAATGAAACCACTCTACCAATTACTATTAGTAAAGTAAATAAAGATATAAATAGACAAGGTATACATCCATCCATATTAAACATGTTTTTTGATTTCCTAAATATAGAAAAAATTAATAATTGTTTAAAAAGAGATAATGCCTTCTTAAAATTAGAATCTATTAAAAATCAAATTAAAAATAGAGATTTTATGGAAGGTATTAGACCAGATTATCTATATATCATGTTTTCTAAAAACGCAAATCAATATTATTCCAATTTTAATCAAAAACAATATGAAAAACAATTCTTAGAGGCAATCAATTATAATACAACAGCTCAAAAAATCATTACTGAAAATTCCATATACAAAAAAAAAAGAACACAATTCTCTCAAGAAACAAAAACATCTCTTATGAAATTTTATGATATACAATTACCATCCTTCTTTAAAGAATATATCAAAAAGAAAAATCAAAAACATAAAGAAATATATGAAAAAATTAAAAATATGATACATAAGAAATATCTAAAGAGAAAACAAAAGAGAGAAGACAAACTCGCTGGAATAATACACAACACACAAAGCGACTCCGATGCCAAAACTAATGCTAATGAAGATGAAAAGAAGAAAAAAAAAAAAAAAAAAAAAAAAAAGTGAAATCATAAACACAAATTTGTAAATGATAGACAAAACTATCTGTAATTCACAAAAACGTATTTTTTTTTTTTTTTTTTTTTTAAATGATAACATATGTATAATCAATATAATATATACCTCTTAACAATGTTTCCTTATTACATTAATATAATAATTTTATAAGTACAAATAATTTATCTATATGTAAAAAGTGGGTATCCTTAAAAAGTGCCGACCTTCTTTTTTTCCTTTTTTTAGTGCACATATAAATAAATAAATAAATAAATATATATATATATATATATATATATTATATATATTATATATTTATTTATTTATTTTTAAAGAGCTATTTTTTATGTTTTCATAATTATTTTTTTTATTCATGACATTTTCATATTCCCTCATCCCTTATAATATTTATTAACTTTTCCTTCTTGTTTTATTTTATTTTATTTTTATTTTTTTAGTAACTTCTTTTGTCTATTTGTTATTATAAAAAAAAAATTAACCCATACATAAATTATTTAACGAATTATAAGCTTTATTATTCCATTACCCCAATAATATAAAAATGGAGAAATATGTACATATATATATATATATATATATATATATATATTATATATTATGTGTGTGTGCGAATGGTTTTTCCTTGTTTTGAATAATATAAATTTTATAACATTTTCTTTAAAAATCATGCGTTTTGTAGTAAAAACATAATTAAAGTTTTTTTTTTATATTTATAAATAAATGTATATTAAATAAATATAAGCACATATATATATATATATATATATATATATATATATATATATATAATATACATATTATATAGAACACATATATTTATATTTAAAAAAAAAAAAAAAAAATAAAATAAAAAAAAAAAAGAATAACAAATATAGGTTTGATTATAATTATAATGGAATATCCAATAATATATATATACAATATATATTATTTTTAACGTATAAAATGTTCTTTATTCAAATGGTCTCCTATCAAAGGCTCTTCCTCTTCCCATTGGTTGCCTTACATCTCTTGAGATGTCTTCATCCATTTTTGGAGCTCTGTTAACGGTTTTCTTGGATAAGGTTGCTGGGAATATTGATGGGGGTAAGTGTAAAAATTCTCTTAAATATTCAATACCTATAAAAATGAAAAAAGTGCTCAAAAAAAAAAAATTACATATTTTCCTCAAAGAATAAAAAAAGGAGTAAAAAAAAAACATATATATATATATATATATAAATATATGTGCGCCACAAAAAGGTATACATATGTATGTATATACCTTCATTATTTAATATAAAATATTGGTGTTTCCAATTATATTTCTCTTCAACATAATTTCTACTTTTCAACGATTTCAATGTCATCATTATATGCAAATTTGGAACATTTAAATGTGGGTGACGTGGTATCTTTGCGTCTTTTTCAACTACTATAACACCCTCTATAAATAGCCAAAACAAAAAAAAAAAAAAAAAAAAAAAAAAAAAAAAATATATATATATATATAATATATATTAATTTATGTACACATACAGGCAAAAAATATAAAAAGTTTCTGATTTGTTCATAACTATTTATTTTTTCAAAAAAAAAAAAAAAAAAAAAAGTATTAAACAAAACGACATATAATAAATATAATATAAATATATTTATATAAATATATTTATATATATATGTATCTATATTTTATAACATAAAAAAATATATATAATTATATACATATATATATATTTACATATTATATTTATTATATAGATTATTTATATTTAAAGTTTATCCTTTAATACCTTTAAAGAGATACTCATAAATGAGTTTTTTGTTCTGTTTGGGAATATAACTATATTTATGATGTGGAAGTGTTTGTTTATCCATTTTTTTTAAATATTATAAAAATTTAATATAAAAAAAAAAAAAAAGGAAAATTATAACTTATATGTAAGATTTTTATATAATAATATGAAAATATTCTATTATATATATAGTCAAGTTTTCTTTTCTTTTCTTTTGTTTTGTTTTTTTTTTTTTGTTTTTTATTTATTTTATTATTATTATTTTTTTTTTTTTTTTTTGTTATTATTATTTTTCTTTAATTTTTAATAAGTTCCCTTTTAAATGATATTAATTTATTTATTAAAATAAAAAATATATATCATGTTTCTTTTTCTTTTTTTTTTTTTTTTATAAAATTATAATAAATATACATAAATATTTTTTATTATTATAATATTATATTTTATATGTAATAATATATATTTATAAATGAATATATGTTGGGATATATATAGTGACATAATTATTATAATATATAATATATATTTTATATATATATATTTTTTTTTTAATATTTATTGTATATTTCAAAAAAATGTAAATTTATTAAATATATATGAATATATAATAATAAATATTTACTGGTTCGTTTTGTGATATATATATATATATATGGTGATAATATATTTTGTTGTATTATAGGGTTATTACATAATTATATTATTATTATATATAATATATAATATACATTTTATATATATATATATATATATATATAATTCTATTTTTATATATTAAAATCTCAACGTTATAAAAAGGATTATATTTAATATATTATATTTTTATAATATTATACATATTTTTTTATATAATAATATAATATAATATAATATATATATGTAAAATAATATGTTTAATATTTGCCTCTTAATATAAATATTATATAATATATATATAATTATATATATATAAAATATATTATATATTATAATATTATTAAGTTAAGATTATTTTTTTATTGGGTCTTTATATATTAATAGTAGTACTATATTGAATCACCCCTCTTTCCACTAAAATTTTACCCTTTATATATAAATAATATGCACTATAATATTATTATATAAGTAAATATATATATATATATATATATATATATATAATAATATATATTATACAAAAAACCCTACTTTTTAAAATGCTTTCCCTCCCCCTAAATTAGTTCTTACATATATATAAATATATATTTATATATATTATATATATATATACTTATATATATAAATAAATAATACTCATAGAAGAAAGAAGAGTGTAAAGAAAATAAATAATAAAATGAATATAAATAAAATAGATTTTATTTATTTATATATAATAAAAAGGGTTGTAATACCATTATAATAATATTATATATAATATATATTATTACATATTTATGTATATAATTTTAATATGCATATATTATTATATTAATATTTCATTTTTGCAACAATAATAAAAAAAAATATAAAGAAAAAAAGTATATATATATACAATATACAAGTGTTATGATGATGAATTCAATTTTTATTCTTTTTTCTTTTTTTTAAATAGTTTGATATAATATAATATATATATATATATAATATATATATATATTATACGAACATATGAACATATAAATAAATAAAATAATATTTTATATAAA
>NC_004328.3:842500-855000 GCF_000002765.6 Plasmodium falciparum 3D7 | reverse complement strand
TATAAATATGTGCATATATGTGTCACATTTGGGTCATATATATACCATATTTATATCATAATTATGTCATATTTATATCATATTTATATCATAATTATGTCATAATTATGTCATATTTATATCATATTTATATCATAATTATGTCATAATTATGTCATATTTATATCATATTTATATCATATTTATATCATAATTATGTCATAATTATGTCATATTTATATCATGTGTATATTTTTTTATTTTTTTTTTTTATTTTTTATTTTTTATTTTTTTTCTCTTTTAATTTTTCATATTCTTTTTTATTTTAACAGGTTACCATGCATACATATATATTTTCTTTTTTTTGTAAAGATTAAAATCTGCTTTAAATAATATTATAAAAAAATACAACATATAAATATTTTTTTATTTGAGGATATAGTAAAATCCTGATTTTTAAATATACACATAAATGTATATAATTATTACAAAGGTATAAAAAAATAAAATATAAGAAATAAATATAACATATATGCTTAATGTTATTTTTTTCTTTGATGAAATAAAAAAAATAAAAGGTACATTCTAATAATATATATAAAACATATTAAGGAGAATGTATATACATGAATATATAAACATATAAATATAATATATATATAATATATATATATATAATTACAAAGATATATATTTTATTATGTGTATTTAATTTTTTTTTTTTTTTTTTTTTTAAATATTCCCGTGGGAACTTGAAAATTTTGATAATAAAAAAATAAAAATAAATATTATAAATTAATATATAATAAAAATGTGTATGTATAAAGGTTCATCATTTGTATTTTTTTTTTTCTTACGTTAAAAAGTTGCGTGTATGTTTTATTTCCACAAAAAAAAAAAATATAAAAAAAAAAAAAAAAAAAATATATATATATATATATATATATATTTATTTATTTATTTATATAATTAAATTATATGTTTTTATATACTTTTTTTTTTATTTTTATTTTTTTAGTCATTAAATATATGAATTCATAAAAGAGTTTTCCACCACATTAAAACATACATTTGAGTATATAAACATATACATATATATATATATATATATATATATATATATTTTTTTTTTTTTTTTTTTTATGTTTTATTTTTTTGTGGACACATAATCTTATATGTTCTTATATATTCATATATCCATTTAAAAATATTATGTGATGATTTAAAAAATGATAATTTGTTAAAGATGGATAATATATATATTTTTTTTTTTTTTTTTGAAAACGAAGAAATATAATAATAACATTGAGCTGATAATTTATATATATATATATATATATTTATTTATTTATTTTATTTATTTTATTTTTTTTGTTTAATTTTGTATATGTATTCCCCTTGTGTATATATACTTTAGCATTAATTAAAATGAGTGTATTAAAATATATAAGAAACAATTTGTATATTTTATTATTATATATTTTTTGTATATATTCAAGATGCTTGTGTAATATAAGTCTTCATCCATCCTTAGCAGATTTCTTCGTAGAAAACCTTCGAGATAATATTTTTATATCCACGAATAATGTGATTAATAAGAAATTAACGAATCTTGAATGTTCTAGTGATGATTTCCTAGAATGTCACAACATAAACAAGGAAAAAGAACATGGAATGGATAAAAGGAATGATACAAATATAAATATAAATACAAATATAAATACAGATACATATACATATAATAATAATGATGATGATATAGACATACGTAAAGGAAATACAAATAAATTATATTTAAAAGAAAACGATAAAAAATATGTTTATATGTACGATGAATACCAAGATATTAAATACAGCTATTTACATACAAACCCTTTTTATAAAATTACAAAAAAGGATATAGAACAAACAAAAAAAAAAAAAAAAAAAAACGAGCAAGATATTTATAAAAAAGATATGCAACAAAAAAACAAAACAAAACAAAATGATAATATATTTTATAAATTATTTTCATCCTTTATAAATATTATCTTTCCTATTTTTAAGAGAAAAGAGAAGAATGAAATTACAACTATTCAAAATAAATGGTATTCATCATATATTATTGATTATAAAAAAACAAATATTTTATATACTCCGGATAATTCATCAAATAATTATTATGTTGAGAAAAAAAAAAATAAAATCAAAGGATTACATTTAACGGAACATATAGGAAATATAAACGACACGTCTGTATTAACACCTTTATCCTTGGCCATAGAAGAATTAAAATTCAGTAATATATTTAAACATGTATGGGAAGGTACATATACAAATATTGTTTTTTTAGAAAACACAGGGTCGTCGTCAAATCACGATAATGAAAAAATAAAACAATTTAATAATATAAATATTAATAATAATGATAGTATTAAAGGTATGAAGGTTCTTCGAGAAGATCCGCAGGACTTATTAAAACGCGGAGCAAACAATATGAAAGATAATAATGGACAAATGAAAAAACAAAATATAATACAAACACAACATACAAATTTTGAAATGAACAAAGGAGATATGAACAGAATAGATGAAAACAAAGGAAATATGAACAGAATGGATGAAAACAAGGGAAATATGAACAGAATGGATGAAAACAAATATAACCATTATAATAAATATGACTACCCTGGGACTACCGATTCATCACAAAATCACCATATTCATCAAGGTGCGAAAAAATTAAAACATTTCTTAGACTACGAAAAAAATTCGCTGCTGGTAAAATATATTAAAAAATCGAATGGGCAAAATCAATATTTTAATATTTTAAAAGTTGTTGAAAATGAGGTGCCTTTAGAAATCGCTAGTAATATTTTAGAGTCCTTAAATATAAAAGAAGAAAATAATTTTGAAGATGTTTTCAAAAATAACAAAAATGTAAATGTTGGTATATGTACAAGAGATACGTTAAGAGAAATGACAAAACCTTTTTTTTTGTTTTTTCGTATTTTTAATAGAATATTAGTAGAAAAAAGTAAAAAACTGGATTTCATTTTGTCGAACAGAAAATATAAAACACATGATAATATAAATAGTAAATCTAGAAATATTTCAGAGTATACATATGCATGTGTTTTTCTAAAGTCTATAGAAAATTCAGAAGTTTCTATATCTTTAAGAAATAATAAATATATGAAATGCTCTTGTAATAATTTGTATAATAATAATAAAAAAGATAATAATATTTATGATGATAAATATAATAAGAAGGATAATAACATAAAAGCTTCATCTCATAATAACAAAAAAAAGGAATGTTGTAACAGTGATAATAATGACTTGTGTAATAATATAAATTTGTATAATTCTTATGGAAAGGAAAATAATTTATGTTCATGTTCAAATAATGAAGATAACAAGAATTATATAAAAGTGACGGATGATAAAATATATAAAGAATGGAATGAAAACAACAAGATATATAGAAGAAGACGAAATAATAATATGATGAAGATGTTCATGTTTTCTACAAATATTCTAAATAGAGTTACTACATATAAGGATTATAGTTATTATAAAAATATTTATAAATTACATGTAAATTATAATGGTGTATGTAACCACATAATTTTTACATATAAGTATAATAAAAGTAAATTTCTGGATTTTATATTTAATACAAATATTTGCTATAGTAATAGTTATAAAAACGATGACATTCATTTCAATAATCCTAACTATAATCTAAAAGAAAACATTATATTTAGTGGTATATGGGTTTATGGAATATCAAAAAGAAATGACTTATATCATAATTTTTTGAATAAAAAGAAAAAAGAAAAAAAAAAAAAAAAAAAAGATGCAAATTATAATAAGAAGAATGACATGTATGTTAAGGGGAAGTTATCACCATATGATAACTCGTATGTAAATTATATGAGTGGTGTAGATCATATGAGTGGTGTAGATAATTTGAGTGGTGTAGATAATTTGAGTGGTGTAGATAATTTGAGTGATGTAGATAATTTGAGTGGTGTAGATAATTTGAGTGGTGTAGATCATATGAGTGGTGTAGATCATATGAGTGATGTTGGTGTTGATGGTGATAATATTCATTATAATGATAATATTCTTATCGATGATGATATAAATTACAATTATAATTTTGACAATATTAATAATAATAATAATAATAATAATAATAATAATAATAATAATAATAGTAGTAGTAGTAGTAGTAGTAGTAGTAGTAGTAGTAGTAGTAGTAGTAGTAATATCCTGAATGATGATAATAAGGAAAAAAAGAAGGATGAAGATATTGATAAGACATACAAAAAATACTGGAGGAGTAGTAGTTCTATGCCTAATAATTTTTATTATGATAAGAATAATAAAGATTTATCGGAAAATATAAAAGATGAAAAAGGGAAAATATTTTGGAAAGAACAAATATTAAATTATAGGATATCGTCCTTACATCGATATAAAAGGATGAATATATTAAATTTCAAAAGTAGGATTAGTGAAGAGAAAAGAGCATATTCGTATTTAATTAATAAGACAATAAATAATAGTGATGATATATTATTATTATCTAAAAAAGGCATTATAAAATTTAAAAACCCTATTGTATTAAATGAACTCTTAATAGGTTTTTCTTTTAATCCTATATATGATTATATGTGTAAAAAAAATAATAAATCTATAATAACTTCAGATATGAATATACTTAATAATATGAGAAATAAAAAAGATGATACTTTTAGTTTTGATGATTATATGAATAAAATATCATGTGGATATAATAAGCCACAATATTTTTATATATTTTTTCATTTCTATTTAAATAATACTAAAAAATATAATATTGTTTTAGAGATACATGTAGATTATTTTAATAAATTTAAAGAATATAAAGATATTTCTTTCCAATATGTTAATGTATTAAATTATTTAAGAGGAAATATTCATTATTATAGAATTAATAAAATACATATTGAATATTCTCTATCACCTTTTATACATAAGAATGAATATTTTGATCATACCATTATGCCTTTCTATATCACTTTAAATAGTTTAATAGTAAATGAAAGTCGTAAGGTTTATAATTACGTGCCCATATTTTACACATCAAAAATTAACTTTTTACAAGTGATCAGTAGAAATATAAAAAATGAAAAGATTGTAGATAATATGAATACATATAAACATGGTGAACACGTGAATTCACAAAATAATAAAAGCGATGAGAAAAAAAATGGGTCTGATGAAAGTCAGATTAAAATGAACAATCGTAGTAAAGATCATGATAACAATGCATATTATGAAAAAAAAAAAAAATCCATGAACAATAATAATAATACCTTTGGTAATAATAATGTTAATAATTCGAGTAGTGGTGAAGGACCAACGACAACAACAAATGAACAAGTTGAAAGAAAAAATAATATAACGGATGGAACAACAGAAAAACAATTTTATTCAAACGTATTAAATAAAGTAATAAAATATTTTTTATCAAAAGAAGATGAGGAAAAAGAAAGAAAAAAAAAAGATTTAGAATTAAAAAAGAAAGAAGATTATTCATATTTTATATGGAAAGAAAAAAATAAAAGAAAAAATAAAAATAATAATTCATCTTATATTAATATTCATTCCTTTTCTTTTTTTACATCGATAAATGAAACCATTTTTTTAAAGCATATAATACAATATATATGTAATACAGATAAATGTATATATGTACATAATAATACTTTAAAGAATCAAGAGAAAAAAAAAAAAAAAAAAAAAAATAATAATAATAATAATAATAATAATAAATATGGAAATGGTATATATGACATATATAATAATAAAGATTTATATTCTGTTCATAATAATAATAATAATAATATACTTTATAAACCATATAAGACAAATATTATTTATCACGATGATGTACTCATAAAACCAATAGTTAATGCGTCAAATAAAAAAAAAAGTATCATAAAAGAAGAAATAAAAGAATTAACCAATATAGAAAAAGATTATTTACAATTTTTAAAAAATAATTTATCTAAATATATAAGAGATAATAAGAATTATATTATCGCATATAATATGACTAATTTATATAAATTTGAATATATAAAAAATATGTATATAATTCCCCCATATAATAAAGGTATATTAATAAATATCGAAAAAGAACATGAACAAATATATTTAGATATTTATAATAATCTCTCTTATTTAAAATATGAAGAAATAAATGAAAAATTATATTATAATACAAAAAAAGAATTAGATATCATATATTTATACGCAGCATTCTTACCATTAGAAAGTGATTTATTCCATCTTAATTATTTATCACAAAATAATTTAACATTAAATAAAATATACAAACAACATTATAAAATTATTTTTAAAAATGTTATACCTTTTACAAAATATGATGATTTCTATAACACACATAAAATTAATCCTCAAGAACTTATAGATATAAATTCTCTGAACCTAAAAAGTAATTCTTTTCCAACAGACCTAATGAATTTAAATATTGACGAAAACATATATAAAACCAAAATACTAGAATTCATACAAAACAAACTTAAAACAGCTTTACAAATGAATTCAGAAGATAAAAAAAAATAATTAACATTTTTATATTATACACAAAAATGTCAACACATAATTAAAAATATATATATAAATAAATATATATATATATATATATATATTATATGTGAACATATTATACTTTTTAATATTTTTTGTATTTTTTTTAACATTTTTATAAAAACACAATTTATTACACACATATATTATATATTATATATATATAATATGTGTGTCTATTTTTTTTTTTTTTTTTTTTTTTTTTTTTTTTTTTTTTGTTATAAAATTATCCATTGTTTTATTTACAAATTATACTATGTAAACAAAAAATATAACCTTATCCAATTAAAAAAAAAAAATTCAATTTCTTTCAAATGTAAAAAGGAAAACAAAATGGTTGTGACACATACATACATATATATATATATATATATATATATATTTATATATATATATTTAGGTACTAAAAAAATTAATAAGTATATATAAATTTGACGCCTTTATATAGTGAGCAATAAAATGACAAAAATTTATATAGGCACACAAATAAATTAATACATATATTATACATGTACACATTTATACATATCGTTGTGCCATTTAAAAAATGTACAAGAAAATGTTCATCACAATTGTTGCATGTTCATTTTTTTTTTTATTATTTATTTTTTTTTTTTTTTTTTTTTTTTTTTTTTTTTTTTTTTTTTTTTTTATTTTTTTTTTTTTTTTCATAAGAAGCACACAAAAAATGATAGAGAATATAAATAATTATTAATATATATATTAAAATAAATTCTCCAAGTAGCACTAGACTTTATTCTTTATATATCCATTAACATTTTATGCGTCTTTTTTCCTATTCCAAACTTTAGACTCTTTACCAAAGTTAAAATATTGCTCTCTTGTTATAACATTATAGTTATATATACTTGGATCACTTAACCATACATATGTTCCAATATAATTACTATATAAACTATTTTTATGTGAATATATATTTATATCCCAATCCGAAGGAAATACTTGTCGTAATTCTTTATATAATCTGTGTTTAAAATTTCGAAACTTTGTAGATCCTCCTGATATATATATTTGCGAAACAAAATATTTTTGTATGTGTTTAGGTAATAATGAAATACACCTATAAACTAATTCAACTATACTACAATGCTCTAAATTTATATCTTGTGGATTAAATAAAATTTCTGGAATACCTATTCTCTCATTTGTTAAATTAATAACATCTTCTTTTCCTTTTGAAGAATCTCCTACTTTTATACTCATATCTTTTATATTCATATTATCATCTTTATCATCAATTATGAAATTAGAAAATTCTTCTTTATAATCATAATCAGAATCTATATAAATACAATTATTGTTATAATTACTTTTCAAAGTATTGAACACTTTATTTATTTGACGTTTTGATACGTTATTATAATCAATTAATTTATATTGGTATGATAAATGTGGTTGTAATTTTTTATTTTTTCTCCCATTACACTTATCAATATTATATTTATTATTATCATCACTATATTTATTACTATCATCACTATATTTATTATTATTATTATTATTATTATTACTATCATCGCTATATTCATTACTATCATCACTATATTTATTATTATCATCACTATATTTATTATTATCATCACTATTATTATTATTATCATCACTATTATTATTATAATTACTTTTATTGTCTTCATCATTTGTATAACTTTTATCTACATTTATATTACTTCTACTACTTTTACGACTTTTATCAACACTCACATTACTCTTCAAATCACTCATATAACTCTGATCCTCTGTAATATCTACACCTCCCTCTTCAACATTACAAGTTCTTCTTTTTTTTATATACATGTCATCATCACTTTTATTACTAACACTCAAACTAGAACCACAACTATCATTTTTCTTTTTTGTTAATATGTTATTCATCTTTTTGTCATAACTATTACTCGAATTTTCTTTGTATTCAGTGACATCTGAATTATCCTTTTCATTTACCTTCATATCATTTATTGTACTGTTTGATTCGTCCTCCTTAACAAGTGAATTTGTTAATAAATCACTCTCTTTTTTTTTCTTTTTTTTTTTCATCTTCTTCTTTTCCATATTTGTATCCATTTCCTTTTTTTTCTCTTTATCTCTTTCCCCTTTCCCTTGTGCTTCTTCTTCTTCCAATTCTTTCATTAATATTTCAGCGCGCATGTCAAGTTTGTCCTTGATCCTTTGATTCTTTATATTTTCTAATCGTGTCTTTTCTTTTTCTAATTCCTTTAAATAATCTAATGAGACATAACAAGCTCTTTCTTTAATATTTTCTACTAACAATTCGTTATGTTCTAAATTCACATGTTTATAAGAAAGGGTACTTTTTAGATAAGAATTTAAAATAGATCCAGAAATCTTTGTTCTTAATACAGCATATTCAATTAATTTGTATTCAATATATGGTAAGACATATGTATGAGAAAACCCAACGTCTATATATAAGGCACATGGATTTCTTAAAGATAAATTATAATTTCCATTTATTATATTTTTATAAAAATTATTTATATACTTATTCCTATAATTTTTTTTAAACATCTTAATATCCTGGAAATTTTTACCATAATAATTTCTATATAAATCCACTTTTTCGGGGATTATAAAATTTGGATCTTGTCTTGAAAAATTCTTTCCTAAATAATTATTATCATATAAAGTTCTCACAACATTGTTGTTATTAAATTTATAGCTTTTTGCATGAGTCTTTAAACCCTCAAATAAATAATTATTATTATTATTATCATCATCATAAATGTTGTTATTATTATAATTATTTAGATTAAAGAAGGAATTAAAATAAAAATCTTCCCAATTATCACCCTGATATTTATCATCTATATATAGTTTGTGTGAATACTTATTATAGCATTCAATATTTTTTAAATATATATGTTTATTTGTAAATATATTTACGTCACTTTTTGTGTTCTTTTTATTATAACGTCTTTTTTCAAAAGTATGCCCACTATTTTCATATTTTTCAACATCTTCAATATTTTTATCATCATCTTGAGCAAACACATTATCCTTTTGTATATTAATAGGATCACCTTTATTTTCGTTAAATTTGTTATGATCAACACTTTCCTGTGAAAGTCTTATCTTTTTACTTTCATAAGAATTATCATCAATAAAATTGTTCACATTGTTCACACTGTTCATACTGTTCACATTTTCTTCATTTGTTTTATCCATAGATCCTAACTTCTTTATATTTATAACGCTATCCGTAACCAAATTATTCTCCATCATGTTATCTTTTGAAGAATCCAATTTATTCATGTCTATATCACAATTTTCACTTCTTCGTCGTCTTTTTATTACTTGATCAACTTTTTTTGTTATGGAAGATCGACTACGATATATTGGGGGATTTAAAATATCATACTGTCCTAAATTTAAACCTATATAAGAAAATGGTAACATTGTTTGAGAGGAAACAATTACAATTTGATTCATATTAAAATATTCAAATAATAATTCAATTACTCCTTGTTTTATATATGCAGGTGTTAAATATGATTCAGTAACACACAAACCCATTTCATTTATTTTCCCTCCTACAGTGTTCCTACATGAAAAAATCTTCTCCCATATTTTCGTTTCCAACTCCAAATCTAACAACAAACCATCCACGTGAGGACGGTGACAAAAATATTCACATATGCTCTGACAGCTGTCACTTATATGAAATATATTCTTTTTTCTTATTTGACCTACACAATTAGGTAAAATGAATTTAGGTTCTATTTCTTCACACAATGATCCTTCTATTTGCGAATAACTCGGAAGTATCCCACCTTTTATCAAACCAGCCCCATTATCCAAAATTAATTTTGGTATGTCTATATTGACAGGTGCTGACATGTTCAGGCTATTTTTACTACTTTTTTTTAGCTTTACAAGCTAATTAATTTTTTTTTTTTTTTTTTATTTATATGAACAGTTAATAAAAAAAAAAAAATAAAATAAATCAAAATAATATAAATGAAAGTAATGGCTACATTGATATATATATATATATATATATATATATATGCAAAATTTTTTTTTTTTTTTTTTTTTTTTTTTTTTTTTTAATGTGATGCCCATTATATTTTAAATATATTATTTGGCTAGTTGCATTTTAAAAATGTGGGGGAGTGGACAAAAAAAAAAGAAAAAAAAAACCTTTTCATTTTTACTAGATATTTAATTCAACATATATAACAAAAAGTAAAATAATACACTACTACTTTATAATACAATAATATATATATAGTTTCCCATTTTAAAAAATAAAAAAAAAGGAAACTGTTATATAAATATATTATATATAAATATATTATATATATATATATATATGTATGTATTATAATATATTTTTTATTAAATTTCCTTTGAATTCATTTTACAAAACATCCTAAATCTCTTTTTAAATATATTTATCAATACTAGGGCGTTTATATATTATAATAGAAAAAAAATATAAATTAAAATTCTAATATTATAATAATAAATTTTATATTTACATATTTATAAATGAAAATAATAAATACATAATATCATAAACTTGAATCTTTTATAGGTCCCTTAATTTTTTTTAAATATATATAATAATATATATATTATAATATTTCTCTACCGTTCATAAAAAAAAAAATTACTATATATTTATAATATATATATATATATATATATAATATATTAATTATTTACTAATTATAAATTCCCTATAAATTTTTGTTATATTTTTTACAAGTACATTATAATTATATAGGGATTTTTATTACATAACATTTTGTATTAAGTTGATAATAATATATTATGTTTTTATATAATATTTATAATAATAATATTATAATAAAATTTTATATACATTTTTATAAAAAGAAAAATATGAAAATTTCTCCTTTATAACACATAAATATATATAATAATATAGTAGTAATAATATACATATTTATATATATGTACCATTTTTTTTTTTTTTTTTTTTTACCTAATTAAACATTATTTTGAGAAATTAAGTTATTTTAATAACAAATTATATTATGCTTAAAAAGAAATGTTCTATTATATGTTCTTAAAAAAGATAATACATTCATATATATATATGTTTTATTACATGGATGTTTTTTAAATGATATAATATAAATGTAAAAATTTAATTTGTTAAAGGATATCTTTTTCGTATATTTTTTTTTTTTTGATGGTGTTATGCACATAATATTTTTATAATTCACTGGAAATAACATTATATCATATATATATATATATATATATATATATATATATATAATAATCTTTTCGTTAGTGATTAAAAAAAAAAAAAAAAAAAAATTCTTAAAAAGTTTACGAAAAAAATAGAATAATTTTTATTACATAATTAAAATACAAAATTATAATTACACATGTAGACTGAAATAAAGTATGAAAAATTATATCCATATGATTAATAAAAATATATAACATACATATATGTATAATATTATACAAACAAATCGTATAACAAGTTATTTTATTATATTTATTACATTTTACTTACAATATTAAGTATCAACAACATCCAGAAGTAATGTTTTTACTTCTTGTTCGTTGGCTCCTGAATTTTCATTTTCAATAGCTGGCTTTTCTTTTAAAGGTTTTTTCATACTTTGCTTTTCTCTGATTTTTTCTTCAATCAGTAATTTTAGTTGTCTCTAAAAAAATTAAGACACATGAATTAAATAATGAAATATAACATAATAAATAAATAAATATATATATATATATATATATATATATATATGTTTGTATATTATTACATTTTTCTTAGTGTTAATTTTTTATTTTATTCTTTTAATTTATTATTTTTTTAAAATTACCTGCACAATATCAGA
>NC_004328.3:827500-837500 GCF_000002765.6 Plasmodium falciparum 3D7 | reverse complement strand
ATAAAATATTTTTTTTATAGAATAAAAAAAAATGTTTTATGTTTTTGCGAATAACGGGAATATTGAAAAAAAAAAGTATGTCCTGTTTTTAATTTTATATGTATCATTTATTTATTTATTTATTTATTTTTATATATTTTAATAAAATAACATCCATTGCGAGTCACCTATATTTTATTAAACTATTAATAAATATATCTTATATTTTTTAAAAATGGACATACTTTTATTTTTTCCAGAAATAAATGTATCCATGAAAAATAAAGTATCATTTAAAAAAAAAAATAATAAAAATAATAATTAAGCCAAACAAACAAATATATGAGTGAATATTTTTGTTATAATAAAAAAATAAATTGTAAAATGTTCATAATTTAAATTTTCAATTCAAAATATTTTGAAGCTTTAAGGGTTTAAAAATAAGAAAAATACTAAAATAAATAAATAAATAAATAAATAAATAAATATATATATATATATATATATATATATATTGATATATATATATATATATATTAAATGTGTTTAAAAATTATGATTAATATGGACCAATATTATAATTTCACATAAATGTTTTACGAAAAAGATATATTTTTTAACTATTTATCATTTATAAAAAAATGGACCTCCACATAATTATTATTGTTGGTAATTAATTGAAGAATATTCAGGACTCATAGAATGAATTTCATCAATCCAATATTTATATTCAGCTGGACTTAAAAATTCTGAATGATAACCTTCGTTCACTATTTCTACTCTATATTTTTTTTTATCTAAAGATTCTATCAAACTTAAACTTTTTTTCAAGTACCTTTTTTTATCGTTTGTTGTATGTACAAATATGATATATGGATAATCTGAGATATTTATTTTTTTCCTGATTTTACTTGAAAAGAAATTTTCTTCAACAGGTGATATTAAAAGCTGAAAGGTTAAAATAAAAACAAGGTTTTAAAAAATATATATAATGTAAGAATGTATTTACCACATATATATATACATATATATATATATATATATATATATATATATATATATATAATTGAATAGTTTAAAACTTTAACATGAAAACGTATAAAATATTATATGATCGTTTTGTTTTATTTTTATATATTTGTATAAACCATTGGAACCTTGGGACCATCGAGGTGGGTAGCTAAAATACATCCAAACTTATAAGCAACAATTACATGAGGTTTTAATTTGTCAAAAGACTTATTAGCCTTGTATAAAAAGGTAGAATATAATAATTCGTATATTATTATAGATCCAATGAAAAAAATAATCACCGTGATAATAATACAAGGAAGTATTAATATATATGCATAACTACTTACTATACATAAATAGTAAAAACAAACTAATGCACAACATATACATAAAATATATATAAAAATAAAAATTAAAATGTCCAGGGTTCTATATTTCTTTCTTGAAGATAAAATATTTTCCTTACCATATAGTTCTTCAAGGATCTTTCTGATCATTTGACTTTTTTCATCTTCGTGTATATGAAGATACAAAATTTTTATTCGTTCCATCTCTTTTTTTTAACACACAAGGATATTTTAATATAAATGCACTATAAATATATATATATATATATATATATATTTATATTTATATTTATATTTATTTATTATATATTATTATAATATATAATAAGATAACAGTTAAATTAAATTAAAAAAACGTTTAACGTATATAAGTAATATCTATATTTTTATTATTTCATAAAAAATATAATATTTTATAATATTACACATACTTATAATATCTATACTTATATTTTAATATTTAATATGGTACCGAATAAACAACATTTTTATTCTGTTCTATAGTTCTGCTTTTTCTTTTACTTTTGTTCTGTACTTTTTTCATAATTCCCCTTAGAGTTATTTTTCCTTGTAATTTTTTCACAAATGAAAATAATGAGAATATAGATTATATATATATATATATATATATATATATTATAGTATTATTATTATTTTTTTTTTTTTTTATGAACAAGTAATAAAAAAAGGAATTTTTTTTTTTAAATAATTATGAACGTTCAGAATAAAATGAGGTTATATATACATATAAATGAATAGAAAAAAAAAAGTATACATAAATAAACTTTTTAGCTAACTAAAATAATTATGTCTTATTATTAAATTTTTATAATTTGAAATTTATTAAATATAATAAACAAATATATGTTTATATGTTAAAATTAAGGAGGATATTACAAATTGGTTACATCACGATTATTAAATTATGAAGAGGACAACACATGTATTCCTTTTTAAATAAATAAAAAAAAATATATATATATAATATATATATATATATATATTTTAAAATGAGACAATAAGAAATAATTTCATAGGTTTTATATCATATATATATATATATATATATTTTTTTTTCATGTTCTTATGATTTTATTTAAGTACTTAAAATGAAGGAAAATATAAAGATATTATACATACACGGGTAATAAAAAGGGAGCTAATACTTTATATGATTAACCCATAATAATAATAATGTTTTGTTTTTCATAAATAATATATATATATATATATATTTATTTATTTATATTCTTATGTACATATTCTTTTTTATGTTAATAGGTTCCACATTTTTGGGGAAAGCAAGAAGAAGAAAATAATTGAAAAAGCCGTTGGAAAAAAAAATTTATTTATAGCAGGCATTAATCAAAGGAGAAGCATTAGTTCTTTTATTTTGTTCCTTGTATTTATAATATGTGTTATGTTATTTAACATATATATATCTTATAAATTTTCTGATATCATATTTCTTATAATAACAATAATATTATCGGTAAATTGAAAAAAAAGGGACGATATAATAAAATGAAATA
Source organism: Plasmodium falciparum 3D7 (assembly GCF_000002765.6). Taxonomy (NCBI): domain Eukaryota; phylum Apicomplexa; class Aconoidasida; order Haemosporida; family Plasmodiidae; genus Plasmodium; species Plasmodium falciparum. The sequence continues at coordinate 834,628 of NC_004328.3, read as the reverse complement.
TATATGTATACATATAAGGAATGTATAATTTTTTTGAAATTGTTACAAAAATATTACATGTCTATAAATTTGTACAAGTAAATAAATAAATAAATAAATATATATATATATATATATATATATTTTTTTTTTTTTAGATTGTTATAATTTTAGTTGTATATTTTATCGGATCACATTTAATTCTTTATTATATTATGAAGAAGTCAATTAAACAAGCAGAGCAAAGAGTTCAAATGTACGACCCTGATGTTGTTGTTGGAATATATTTTGGAGCTGTTGTAGCTATGAATCTTAACTACAGAAATGGAAAAAAGCCTCTAGTATATAAAAGAAGCTATTATTAAAAATGGATATGCATGTACATGTACACACACATACATACACACATACATACACACATATATACATGTATGTATGTATATATATATATATATTATTATTATTTCTCCTATAGATTCTTGTATCCCCATCTGTTAAGACGTTTCAAAAATTTACACACAACTTAGATATTGATTTGTCTACTTTTCCATATGTAATAATTGTTAACGGATCTGATGATACTATAACTCCAATGAGTATTTGTGATGAACTTATTTCTACGGTTCCTTTAGGAAAAGGAAGACTAGAAATTGTTCATGATGATCATTCCTATTCTAAATTAAAAGAATCTGATTTTAAGTAAGGAAGAGAGAGTAAAATAAAATGAACATATGTATGTGCATGTATATATATATATCTATCTATCTATATATATCTATCTATATATATATATATATATATATATATATATATATATATATATGTTTGTATATTTTATTTTTTTTTGGTAGAGCGTGGATTAAAGAAGCTAAATACAAACCTTCTACAACTGTAGTTAATATAGCAAAAAAATTAAAGGATGAAAAAATGGGCAACCGATATATTGTAAATACAGGTGATATCAGTGAATTATCTTCATATGAAAAAGATAATATGAAAGAAGATGATCCTTTGGTATAATATTATATGGAAATTTTATATGTAATAATATAAAAAACGTACTTGATATTTTATCATTTTAAAACACGATTATATATATATATATATATATATATATATATATCCATATAGATATATATTCATTTATTTATTCGTTAATGTTTTTCACTATCCCTTTTAATTTATTATAAGAATTTGATAAATTTTCACATGTACATATATAGAATAACCTTTTTGATTTTTAAGTAAAAATATTTTATTTTTCCATACATTTTAATATATATATTATATTTTTTTTTTTTTTTTTTTTTTTTTTTTTCAAGTGATTTTCATTTTTCCTTATGTATTATATATTACCGTATTGATTTAAAAATTCTTATTGATTTAATTTTGTTTTGAAGGAAATATTAAACACATATTTCGGGAACTTACCAAAATGAAAAATGAAAAATAAAGAATGAATAAAAGAGTGTGCTTATATAATAGTACAGTATAATAAAGTTACACAAAAAAAAAAAAAAAAATAAATAATAAAAATAATAAATATAAATAAATATATACATATATATATATATATATATATATATATATATATATATATAATGTAATATGAAGTAATTATTGTATTGTATTATATTATATTTGCTTCTCTTTAAGTAATATTAAAGATGTCATGCCATATGTTTCTAAATGAAAAATCTTTAAGATTGTTAAGGTAGAATACAAAAATGTTATATGAGTTAAAAAAAAAGAGAAATCTTCTGAATAATTTTTTTCGTAAAAATGTTTTAGTTGAAAAAGGTTTGAATATAAGATATTTTCATTTCAATAGGAGTCCAGAAGAAAAAAATGATTTTAATTTTTTGAAAAAATATAATTTTCATTTATTTAAAAATGATGGCATTTACCAAAAAAAAAATATAACGTACTGTACGAATCCTAAAGGACAATATAAAGAATTTGTAAAAGAGAAGAATAATCATTATGAAAAGAAAGAAAAAGTATCAGATGTTCTTAATTACCCAGAAAGTAAATCATTTCCATATGCATCTATTTCTATTATTATAGGTATGATAGGTATATCAGGATTATTAAAATTTTTAATATATAATTTAAAAAATTGTGATAATGAAAAGAGTATTAGATTACAGGTAGATAAAATAATACATCATTTAGATAAATATTTTATTTTACATAATACTGAAAAACGAAAAGGAATGGATATAAATAATAAAATTTTTAATATAAAATATATAACATGTGCATTTTATATCAATGAAAATATATTGCAGTGTTCAATTCAATTATTGACTTTTTTTTTATCTTCATGTTTTCTTGAAAAATATTATGGACCTATAAAATATATTTCTTTATTTTTATGTGGATCTATATTTTCTAATCTGATAAGTTTACAGTTCTTTAAATTTTTAAAACAAGTTGAATCTTTAAGGATGGTTGATTTTGTACTTATACATCCATCAGGGTCTATGGCTTTTATATGTGCTTTGTGTTCTTTATATTTTAAGAAATGGGCTATTTGGAAAAATATACCTATACACTGTTCTGTTTTAATGGTACCATATTTAATTTCTACCTTTTACGGAATATCATCGTTATATAAAATTAAAAAACACAATACAATCAATGCAAATAAAGTAACAAATGATGAATTAAAGAATTATCAAAAAGAAATGTTACAAAATAATAAAGGTGTTTTAAACAATAAATCAGACCATAACGATATGATAAATAATATTAATGATAATATAAATATACATAATAATACACAAGAGATAAATAAGAATCCTATAAATATGAAAGACTGTCGAATGGTTGATACAAACAATACCTTAAATACATTAAAAAATTATTTAATTATTAATGCGTGTGATTCTGTTATACAGAAGAGGAAAAGGGAAAATGTGTTTTTTAATAAAAAATTACAAAATTTAAAGAAAGAAGCACAAGAATGTATTAACGAAATAAATGATAAGTCAGAAAAAATGTTTTTTGCTCTTTCATCTGCCTTTACTGATATGTTTGGTATACTTCTAGCCACAGCAGCTTGCTGTTTTATGAAATGTGTTAAATATATAAAATGACATCACATTTTTTTTTTTTTTTTGTTTTGTATTATTATATATATATATATATATATATATATATGTTTATATTATTTATTTATTTTACATAACATACATTTCATAGTTAAAATTAAAAAATTTAACAATTTGAAGAAAATCATATATGGTAATATCATAAATATTATAATTATAATTGTATAAATAAAAATATGTACATATATATATATATATATATATATATATATTTTTTATTTTTTTTCATCAAAAGGATAATTTTGGTTTTTCTTTTATCTTAGGTATTATTTTTGATGAATTTGTCAGAGAAGATTGTGATGCCTTTCTCTTAACAGTTATATAAAGTGAAGCATTTGCATGCTTAGCAATTTCATCAGCTGTCATTTTTTTTTTATTCATATTATTAAAATTAGACAAATCCGAATCAAGTACCTTTTGTAAAATATTACTATGGTTATTTTCCATAAAAGAATCCGATGATTCTTTTAAAAAGGAGGATTTGTTTTTATTTGTATAAAAATGTAATATTGGATCTTTACATATGTATGAATTACTCTGGTTTTTACTTTGGTTTAATTTAGATTCGTCATTTTCCATAGATATCCATTTTTCTTCATTATTCTTCTTTTTTATTTTTGTTAACAATTCTTTTTTTATTGTATACCCTTTTAAATTATTCTTTATAGGGAATTTGTTAAAAGTTAAACTTCTCAAGGTTTTTATATATTGTAATTTATTTTCTTGCAAATTTATACTATTATTAGGAATAATATTATCCTTTTTTATATTTTCATCATTTATATTATTTCCTTCCATTATCATCTCTGAATTCATTGGTTCTATATTTAACTTCATCACATCTCTGTTATTATTGGTCTTTTCTAGTGAATGTTCTTTTTCATCATCACTTTTATCATTTTCCCATGAAGCGTAATTTTTTCGTATTAAATTTTCATCCAATAATATTTTATCCTCCTTATTTTTTAAATCAAAAAAGCTACCTACCTCCTTTGGAGTATTAACAAAATTAAATGCATTAAGTAAATCTGTAAAATAATTTGTAACCATTCCTTGATCCTCCTAGATAATACAGCGAACATATAAATTATTACATATGATAATATTAAACATAAATATATATATATATATATATTATTATTTTATTACCTTTTTTATGTCCTCATCTTTCTGCTCTTTATTTATTTCAATTTCCTTTTCTGCAATAAAAAAAAAAAAAAAAAAAAAAAAAAATTCATTATAAAATTATATTTATATAAATATATCACATATATATATATATATATATTTTTTTTTTATACCATTAATATCCTCACTTTTGAAAAACTCACCCATTAATAACGTTTCTTTTGGTACAACATCTTGTATATCATTAGACATACCCGTTTTAAAAATATGTTTATCACAATTCCTTTTAAGTTGCATATTTTCAAGATATAAATTATTAGTAGATTTCTTATTTGTTTTGAAAGCATCTTTTTCTTTTATATTAATAATATGTTCTTTAAAATTTTGCTTTTTTATTAAAATAGGGAATTTCTTTGTATTGTTCAATTTAATTTTAGATAACTTATTTAATACAAGTGGTACTGTTCTTTTAGATATTTTCTCATCATATTTTATAGAATTACTATGTTTAGTATCTATAAATTCATCATTTGAACTGTCATCAAAATTTTCTATACACTTACTATTTTGCTTCTTCTTTATACTAGATACACATTCTTCTAAAATACTTTTTTTTATAATCATTTTTGAGAATTTTTTAAAATAATATTCTTCTTTCATTTTTAATAAATTTTTTAATGATGGTAACTTCTTTTTTTGTATATTATTCATCGTTTTTTCGATTTCTTTATTTTTTCCTTTTTCACTTTCTTTTTTTTCTAACAACTGAATTTTTTGTTTATTTGTTTTAATATCTTCGTTCTTTAAAATATTTATTTCTGAAATTTTATATTCTGGTATATCATTCTTATCAACTTGTTTTTTCTTTTCTTCATTACTTTTATTTTTTTCTTCATATTTGTCACTATTATTATTATTATTATTATTATTATCATTATCATTATCATTATCATTATCATTATTTGTATCTACTTTTTGTTGTACATTTATTTTATTAAACAACATACTTTTAATAAAATTTTCTTTATAACTTCTTTTTAAAATAAATTTGGAATTTAATCTATTGTTAATTATATTTATGTCTAATTGTTTGTGTGATAGGATATCCCTCTTATCATCCTTGCCATCCTTTTCATTTTTTTGGTCCTGTTCTTTCTTTTTGATAACCTCCCGTTCCTCATGTAGCACACTTTTACTCATACCTTTTTGAATCACCACTCGGCTATCTGTATCATTTTGTTTTTCTTTGTCTTCTTTATATTCATGAATAGAATGTATGATTCCATTCTTACAATTATCACTTGATATCATAAATTTCTTAAAACTTTCATTTTCCTTTTTATCCTTTTCGATTTCTTTAGACGTTAACAATTTATCATTTAAGTTATCAGCTCCCTTTTGAGTTACACCTTTTTTTGTATTTGTGTGTTTCAATATATGTTCATCCTTATTACTATCATCAGCTTTTTTTTTCTTTTGTGCTTTATATAAATCATATTTTAAAGATTCTTCTAAGGAATCCTCTCTTTTTTGCATATTCTCATATAATTTTGATGACAATATATTTTTATCCATACAATTTTTATACATATTCATATTATTATATCTTAAGTAATAATTTCCCATCATACTACTAGTTCTATAATTATTTTTTATAGATGATGAATCATATGAATTTATATTCACAAATTTTTTATCATTATAAATATCATTATTATAAATATTATTACTATAAATATTATTACTATAAATATTATTACTATAAATATCATTAAAAATAATTTCACTTAATGATGGTTTACAAATATTAACATCCCTTGAATTTATCGCTTTAAATTTTAAAGTTAAAGGAATTAGTTTCCATATTTTATATAAATGTAGCCATTTTTTATCATCAAACAATATAGCTATATATTTCAAATCATCTGAACTATTTTCCCATATATGACGATACAATATCCACGATCTATTATTTCTTTTCACACATAACCATTTTAAATCCTTGGGACATGTTTCCCATCTGTCGCTAATAGCTAACCAACCTTTATCATTAGTTTCACAAGCTAACCATTCTAAATCGTCTAATTTATGGGTCCTTAAATCATAGTCCTTTTCGTTTTCTTCTCTAAGAATTTCATATTTATCATTCACTACATTTTTACAGTTCAACTGGGTTAAAGTTATATGTATTAATTTGGAACACTCGTATATTTTTTTGTCTCTCTAAAAAATATATATATATATATATATATATATATATATATATATTTATATATTTATGTATTTTTTTTTTTTTTTTTTTTTTTTTTTTTTGAATACACCATATTTATTGTAATATTATTCACAAAATAATTATATATAAATGTAATTACAAATATGCAGGCCTGAATAATCTTTACATGTTTCATATATATATATATATATATATATATATATATTTATTTATTATTATTATTTATTACGATGGGACTTGTATTCAATATGGTATGAATGAAAGGAAGAACGGATAAGACTAAAAATGGAAAACAATATGAATTTGACATATATGTATTTATATATATTATATACCTTTTCTATATCTTAATTTTTCCTATTTTTTAATTTTAACAATGCATTCTAATTACCTGATTTGTTTATATCAGAACATAGGTATTCTATTATATCACATATATTATTAACAAATATATTTATTAATTTTAAATTTATTTTTCCTCCATCGAGTTTTTTTTTCTAAACAAGATAAAAAAAAATTATTCATAAATGTATAATTTAAATAATAATTGTTTATTATATTATATTATATTATATATATATATATATAATATATTTTTACGTTTACATTTCTTAATTGATTCTTATATGAATATATAGAACTTTCATACTTTTTTATTTTTTGGGAAGTTCT
>NC_004328.3:735000-820000 GCF_000002765.6 Plasmodium falciparum 3D7 | reverse complement strand
TATTTATTTATTTTTATTTTTCTTTTTTCTTTTTCTTATTTCTTGTCCAGTTCTATCCACTTGCTATGAAAATAACAAGCTAAACGATATTAATAATTGTAACAGATTTACTATTTCAAAACAAATTTGTGATACACCTGTTGGTTTTAATCTTAACGATAATTTTTTGGTTAAAGAAACGGGTGGCCTATCTTCTACATGTCTAGTGGACAATAAACCTGAATACTGGAAAATATGTATAAAATAATATGACGACGTCACTTTTTTTTTTTTTTTTTTTTTTTTTATTTTTCTTTGTTAAATAACATATAATATAATTTATTATTTTATTATTATTTTATTTATTTTTTTTAACCAGATAACAATCATATAATTGTTGAATCAGGAGAATATTTTGATCTAAAAATAAGGAATGAGACCTTTTTATTACAAACATCTATAATAATAACAAAAGATATATGTATGAACAAAACCAAAATAGAAAGCTCCTATTTTACATATCAAAATAATCATAGCAAAATTGGTAACCCCATATTATATAAGGGAGAAGTAATAGGTATGGAAATTAAAAATATTAAAGTGAAAGATGATGTTGAAGGTTTATTTAATGTATGTTCTTGTTATTTAGACAATGAACATCATGCTTATAACAAATGTTCAGAAACAAATAAACATTATATGCAAATTTCAAGTATTCGTATTATCAAAAAGATTGTCCATAACATAAATATCTTAACAGGAAAGAAATTACATATCAATCTCCAAAATTATGTAACTCCATATCCTATTAAAAGTGCTTTTATTATTAAAAAAGTTGAACATTACAGTTGTAATAATATTAATAATAAGTCTTTTAATGAAATACAAGAACATTTTTATAATAATGAAAAAAAACTGAAATTTTATAACATCTTTTTGTATGAAACAGATTTACAAGAATTTAAAGAAGATATCATTTTTGAAAATCCAGGAATGTATTTGTTATGTTATACATCTAATGATAGTCAAAGTGAATATTCAGCTGAACTTTCTACTATTCTTGTTAATGGTAATTATTAAATTATTAGTTATTTCAACAATTAAACTATTACATGAAATATTATATATATATATATATATATATTTATATATTTATATTTATTTATTTATTTTATAATGTTGTACCATTTTTAGGTTATGACATAAGTAAAATGAATTATTTATATTTAGATTTATACGAAAATAAATTAAATTTAAGAAATTCCGTAGTATTACATAGATACAATTTAAATGAAAAACTGGAAGAAATTTTTTTTAAAAAAAAAGAAACAATTCAATGTTCAGGTGAAGATATAATTTATTCAAATAATATTACAGAAACGAAAAGTTATAAAAGTGATGATAATAGTGATGATGATGTTATTATTGATACTATATATATATATAATATAAATTTAAATGCATATGATCAAATATTAGAAATTTGTTCTAAAAAATATAATGAATATAGTTTAATTGGATATACTACAATTAAACCATATATTTTACACAATTATAAAGATATTAATCATTTAACACATTTTAATATTCCACCTGATCATGTAAGAACATATGTAGTAGATAAAAAATCGAATATCTTAACATTTTTCCCACAACTATTAAATATATTTAATCAAAATGATATAAATGATATGTACATGTCTTTCTCATGCTATTCATCTAAAAATGAAATAATAATAACATACAGTTTTGATAAAAATATGACACCAACATTCTTTAAATATTTAAAAATATCTGATGCTTCCAGTTCTATCTTGTATATTACTAACAAAGGAGTATATTTATATGTTTTAAAAAAAAAATCCCAATTATTATTTTTGTATGACATAACACCAGAAAAAGTAAAAAAAAAAAAAAAAATCATTACTAATAAAAAGATAAATGATGATTATTTAGAACTTTTATTATCTTATTATTTAGATTATTATGATTTTACAAAATGTGAACAATGTTTATCTCCTATTTTAATGGAACCTATATATGATGAAAAACAAAATTTAAAACATATTTTCTTAATAACATCACACCCACTCGCAAAATTATTAATAGTAGGATTAGACTTTAAAATTATCTACAAGCATGATAATAACGATGTAAAAAATGTAGTTACAACAATTCGGGGATTCAACTTTACTTCAGATGTTTTAAAATACTCATCTTTTCTTATAACAGGTATTTCTTGTGGAATTTTAAAAAATGAATCTTTAGATTGTTTTCTAATTGATCAATTAAATAATACCATTATAGCAATTGAGTACCTTCAAAAACAAAAAACGATAATTCTTATAGACAGCTTTCAAGGTGAAAACAAAAATGAATTAAATTATGAAAGCATTAATCTTAACGATTTTGTATTTAGCCAATCAAATAGTTATTTGCACACACCTAGAAATGCTATAGCTTACTCTTTTGGAGAATCCTATGTTATATTTGTAAACGAGGTATACGCTAGTAAAACTAAATAAATAAATGCATACATACATACATACATACATACATACATATATATGTATAATACATACATCTTTTTATACTTGATATTTTATTTTATATAGAATGAATCGAACGAATTAAATTTATTATTTTATGACAAAAACAAAGCAGATAACAACCTATCTTACATAACCAAAATAAATAATACATACATAAATGATGGTGCAATCGAAAATATATACAAGTTTTATGATCATAAAGACTTAATCAATAGAAATGTGCTTTTAATAATGAAATATTATGAAGGAGATGTATACTTTATGTATATTCCTTTAAGAAATATTGCTAATAAACTTGAATTAGCATATGATTACCCAACAGTTATACAGGATAATGGAAATACATATACTATGAAAATTAAATCAGAAGAAATAAAAAAAATGAATGCACTTGTTAATTTTCAAATTGAAGTTCATAATGTTAATAAATCAAAATATGTTACAATAGATAAATATGATGGAACTATTGAAATTAAATTATCCGAATTCGTTGGAGATTCTGTAAATTTAACTGCTAAACTTCATGGATTTTTTTTAGAATTAAATGTAAATATAACATTTACAGTTATTTGCTCAAATGGAATGAAAGCATTAAATGGAATATGTATCCCATGTCCATTAGGTTCATATAATAATATTAATGAATATATAAAAAATAATAATATATATGAATGTACATTGTGTCATAATAATTCTACTACCAAAAATGAAGGATCCACTTCAATATCTCAATGTTTATGTTTACCTGGATACGAATTAAACAATAATGATTTATGTGTTCCATGTAAAAGAGGAACATGGAAAACTAAACTTTCAAATAGTCCCTGTATCTTTCACTGTTACCCTAACTCATATAGTTTAGTTCAAGGTAGTCGTAGTGAAGAAGAAAGTAAATGTAAATGTAAAAGAGGTTTTTATTTTGTTTCAAAAGATTCCATAAATTTTTGTGATAATTGTAATATAGGTTATTTCTGCCCTGGTGGATATAAAATAGGGGAAAAAAAATGTCCAAAAAATACCACCAACATTACACAAAATAACTTTTCAATTTCAAGTTGTAAATGTGATGTAGGTTTTGAGCCTTTTGATTCTTCAAACTTAAATGCTTACAATTTTAAAAATGATCCTATTTTTAATGATTACAAAGATTTCTTAGACGATGTAAAAAGTTCTCAAATATGTGTTCCATGCAAAGAAGGATTTTATAAAAATACGGTTTCCGAAGAAAAATGTAAAAGATGTTCTGACAATGTATATACTGATGGTTTACAATCCACTTCTATATCAAATTGTAAAAAATGTGAAAAAGGTTATTATTTACAGTCTGAAGATTCATGTATAATATGTCCAGATAATCATTATTGTCCTGGAGCATATATTAATGATCCAAAATATGCGATTTATGAAAATCAAAAAATCCCTTGTGGTGACAAAAGTTTAACAATTCCACCAAATAATTTAAATGTGTCACATTTAAACTGCTTGTGTAAAAAAGGATTTGAGTTCATAAAAACTGATGATAATGAATTTGATTGTTTAGAAGTACCTAAAAATTATTATAAGTCCCACTTAGGAAATAAAGAAAAGGAACCGTGTCCAGAAAACAGTGTTACTCTCTATACACAAACTAAAAGCAAAGTGAAATGTTTATGTATGCCAGGATACTATTGGGACTTGAAAGAATTTAAATGTATTAAATGTCCTAAGGGTCATTATTGTCCTGGTGGATATTTAAAAAATTGTTTTAATAATCAAAATTTGCATTCTTGTAAACCTCAAAAAAAGAAATGTCCTTTAAAAAATTCAACTACACAAACTAAAGAATCTTTTAGTCAGTCTAGTTGCCTATGTGATAAAGGTTACACTATAAACAAAGAAGAATTAAGAGAATGTATTCCATGTCCAATTAATACATATAAAGATGTTATATCAAATGCAGAATGTACCAAGTGCTTAACTCCATATACGACAGATGGACAAATAGGAAGTACTAAAGAAGAAGATTGCACATGTTCAGGGGGATTTTTTTTTCTTAATCATTGTTTACCATGTAGTGATAAAAATACATATTGTAAAGGAGGGAAAATGATTGTAAACAATAAAAATAAAACTATTCATTATGGTCCATCCAAATGCCCACCAAATACAACTGTATCATTTGAAACAGAACGACCTTATAATAAAGGTTTTTGTGTTTGTCAAAAAGGCTTTAAACATGTTTATACTACAAGTGATTTTACAAAAATTTGTGCACCATGTGAACGTGGTTTTTTCAAAACAATTATTGGTGATTTCTCCTGTGAATCTAAATGTAAGCCAAATTCAACTAGTTTTGTTGGGACAATACATGAAACACACTGCTTTTGCTTAGAAAATTATTATTTTAAAAATGGTATTTGTTTAAATTGTCCTGATGGTGCTTATTGTGAAGGGGGATTCCAAAAGGAAACTTTATTATATATGAAAAAAAATGAATATTATTTGGATACATCAAAAATTAAACACATAATGCCTGTTCCTAAAGAAAATTATGCACTTTATAAATTAAAAACAAATATATACAATACTGATTGGTTTATTGTGGAATGTCCAATTAAGGAAGCTTGTTTATATAATGAAAAATGTCATGAATCTATGACTAATTTTTTATGTGGAGAATGTAAAAAAGGATATACAAATAATTTTTCTAAATTAAATTTATGTATAAAATGCAGTGGACATATAATGAATATTTTACATATGATTTTTGTTAGTATTTTTATATTGCTATTTACTGTTATCATGGCATATTTAAATGTTTTTACAGGTGCTAACAGGAAATCTGTTCATTCGATTGTCATTAAAATTGCTGTTAATTATTTCTCTTGTATGAAAATTTTTTATGTTATGGGTATAAGTGAATTATATTTTCCTGTTACTTTTTCATCACATGTCAATTACATACTTAAAAATATTAAAAGATTATTAAAAGCAAAAAAAAATTATGGTTTGTATTGTATATTAACAAATTATTTTGATTTATCACACGCAGATGCTTACTTCTATGGAATGGTTTATCATGCCTTCAGACCCGTGTTTTTGGCAATTATCTTAACACTTTTAATGTTTATTGTAGTAGAAATATATAAGTATAAAGTTAGAAATGAAACAAATATAAAATTAAATATAACAGATAAAATTAAAGAATTAGGAAAAGATAAATTACACGAAGAAATAATGAACGAATTACCTTCCGAGAGAGCCCTTGTTCTATTCAGATATATTCCTATACCAGGGGATTCACGATTTAAAAGAATAAAAAATTTTCTTGAGGATATGATTCCTATGTATGTTACATTATTATTTTTTATTCATACAAAAACTACCTATTATATGTTAACCTTATTAGATTGTAAAGCATTATATTATAATGATAAATTTGTAGAGCAATATATGAGTTATGTACCCAGCATAAAATGTGATTTGTCCAAAAGTTATTCAAAATTTTTTATATTAGGTCTTACAGGATTAATAGTATGGGGGATTGGCATTCCACTAATGTCTTATTTGGTGTTATACAAAAATAGGAAACAATTACATTCTGAAAATATACTATTTAAATATGGATTTTTAAATAATGGTTTTAATTTTCAATTTTGGTATTGGGAATCAATTGTTTTTTTAAGGAAAATTTTAGTGTTATTAATATCAACTGTTCCTATATTTAAAAATGCTAAAATATTTGGCACCACAATGTGGTTATTTACGATAATTTCTTCCATTTTTTTAACATTACAAGTAATACTTCAACCTTTTGACTCAAGAAATTACCATATTTTAAATAAATTAGAAACTTATAGTATGGTTGCTTGGACAATGACTCTAATCATATTTGTATTTTTAACCATATCTAACACTAATGTAACCATAAATTTTTATGTTCTATTATTTTTATTATTTTTTAATTTTGTATTTATAGCTAAAATTTTAATATCTCTTTGTTACTCATATATAGAAAATTTAAGACATATGAAAAAAAGGATTAAATTACCATTTCTCAGAATTTTTTTCGAGAAAATGTCAAAAATAGCTGAAGAAAAGGATTATAAGGATCCAGTTGTTTCGTTAAATACACATGATAATTCCATTCAATTCACAAGAAAATATAAAAAAAAATATATTTCTTGTTCATTTAAAAATAATATGTTAACAACAGAAGAAAAAAATTATTTTCTTGATGTTATATCAAATTTTATATATTTTGGTGTACTGAATTTAAATTTTTCAGTTTTTCATTCATATTTCATGGAGTTTATGTTACGGTTATCAATAATTGATAATGAAATGCTTTATAGAAAGGGTGGAAATGGAATTTTAAAATTGATAGCAAAAGATCCAAATAAAATAGATAAATGGATAAAGATTAAGGAACGGGAAATTAATAAAAAAACATTTTTTGAAAGGCATAAAAAAATATTAAATTTATTTTCAAAAAGTTTATTTGTTATTCAAAATAATATAAAAAGCATTGTATATAAAGGGGATAAACATACTATAATTTCTGATTATGAAGTATTGATTAATGTTTTAAAATATGACGAAGATTTTATAACTGATTTCAAATTTTTATATGATGATAATGCAGTTAAATCAGGATTAATACTCTCTGATTTACATTTATCCTTCACTAAAATTAAAATGAAAGATAAAGAATTAATTAAACAGTTATTTTCATTATTTATTGCAAAAAAGAATATTGTACAATTTGAAAGAGATATTCAACTTAAAAATAAAATAGAGCAACTTACGTCGTTATATGATATCCTTATAAAATCAAGTGAAAAGAAGAAACTTACATTTAGAAAAAATGTTGAAGACGCAGTTAAAGGAGATCCATTTGATTATAAAATCTTAGAAAATGAATTAAAGTCAGTAAATGATAGAATTAATAATTTAATTGAAAACTATCGGAAGTTAAAAGATGTTGATTATTTTGAAGGTATGGATAACATTGATGAAGAGAAAATGGATTTAAATAACGATTCAGAGTTTTTTAATAATAAATTATTAGAACTAAGTTTTAAAGAATTAAAGGATGATATTACAGAAAATGAACAAAATGAAGATATTAGTAAAAAGGAGAAAGAAAAGATATATGATGAAACAACTAATGATGATCAAACAAAATAGAACACAACTTTAGTGAACATAACATGGAAATTAAGATAATTATATGAATATATATTATATATATAATATATTTTTTTTTTTTTTTTTTTTTTGAGTTTTCTTATTAAATATAAATTTTATTTATGTATTTACTATTTATTTATTTATTTATGTATTCTATATTTAAAAAAATATTATTTAAAGTTTAAAACTCCAACAAATATATATATAAATATTTCACAGTTTTCATACTATTATATATTATATATTAATATATCTTTTTCATATAGACATATTTCTTTGTAAATATATATATTATTTTTATTACTGTAATAGGAAGATTATATTGTACAATTTTTGTTTAAAACATATTATAAAATCTTATAAAGTTCAATAATATATTTTTACATTTGAATCATATCTTTATCTCTTATATAAATATTTTAAATACATTTAGTTAAAAATGAATTTTTTAAGATGAAATATAAAAATAATTATTACTACTAAATATATTATTAATATATATAAATTTTTATATAAAGTTTACACATTTATAAATAATATAATTATAAAAAATGTAAAATGGAATATAAAAAAAAATATACACATAAATAAATAAAATTAATTATTAAAAAAAAATATATAATATAATATAATAATATATAATAAAATTAAATTCATTAAAAAAAACAATATTATTATTTATTAAATAATTTAAAACAATTGAATAAATAAATATATATATTAATTAATTTAAAATAAGAATTAAATACACATATTAATTAAATAATTTAATATAATATTTAAATATATATATTAATTAAATAATTTAAAATAATAAATATATATATATATTAATTAAATAATTTAAAATAATAAATATATATATATATTAATTAAATAATTTAAAATAATATTTAAATATATTTATTAATTAAATAATTTAAAATAATAAATATATATATATATATTAATTAAATAATTTAAAATAATATTTAAATATATTTATATTAAATAATTAAAAATAACAATTAAATATATATATATATATATATATATTAATTAAATAATTTAAAATAATATTTAAATATATTTATTAATTAAATAATTAAAAATAACAATTAAATATATATATATATTAATTAAATAATTAAAAATAATAATTATATATATATATATTAATTAAATAATTAAAAATAATAATTAAATATATATATATATATTAATTAAATAATTAAAAATAATAATTAAATATATTTATTAATTAAATAAATATATATATTAATTAAATAATTAAAAATAATAATTAAATATATTTATTAATTAAATAAATATATATATTAATTAAATAATTTAAAATAATATTTAAATATATTTATTAATTAAATAATTAAAAATAATAATTAAATATATTTATTAATTAAATATATATATATTAATTAAATAATTTAAAATAATAATTAAATAATTATATATATCATTAATTCCTTATTAAATCATTTTAAATAATATTATATAATTAATATAAAATTAAAAAATATATATATTAGGTAAATAATTTAATAAATATTTTTTAAAATATATAAATAATTAAATAATTAATTTAATTTAAAATAAAATAATATATTTAATATAAAGAATTATTTTATTAAATATATTTAAATATATAGCATATGATTAAATTAATATTAAAAAAATATAATTAATATAAAATATTAATAATTAATAAATAATATTTAGAAAATTATAATTAAACAATTATATTAATACCAATAAATAAAATAATATTATTTATATAATAATATATTAAAACAATAATTAAATTAATTAATTATTATAATATATTAAAATATATAACAATTAAATTAATAAATAAATTAAATGTATAAAATAATAATATAAATATTAAATTAAATATATAATTTATTTTATTAATACACATTAATAATAATTATTATTTTAAAATAAAACATTTATTTTTAATTTATTATTAGTATTATATTAATTTAATTAATTAAATTAAATAAATAATATATTATAAATAAATAAATACATATATTTTAAATAAAATAAATAATATATTATAATAAATAAATTATATTAAATTAAATATATAATTTATTTTATTAATAAATATTAATAACAATTATTATTTTAAAATAAAATATTTATTTTTAATTTATTAATTATTATTATATTAATTAATTAATTAAATTTAATTAAATAAATAAATAAATAATATATTATAATTAATTAAACACAATTTAATATAAATAAATATTAAAATATAAATTAATATTATTTATTATAATTAATTTTATAATTTTTAAAATAAAATAAAGCTTATATTTAATAATAAATAATTATTAATTTAATTAAATATAATAATATATATTTTTTAATGGTTTATTCTTATAATTAAATAAAATAATATATTAAAATTATTTATTTTTTAATTAATAATAAAATAATTATAATTTATTTAATAAATATATAATTAAAATAATAAATACACATATATATATATATATATTAATTTAATTAAAATATAATTAATATTTATTAATTTAATATAAAAAAAATAATATTATAATTAATTATTTTTAATATATATTAATTTAATTAAATTAAAAAAAAATATATATAATATATTAAATGATAATAAATTAAAAATAAATATTTTATTTTAAATATAATAAGTATTATCATATATATATTAATGATATAATAAGAAATATATTTAATTAATTTAATTTTTAAATATTATTAATAAATATAAAATATTTAAATTAATATATAAAAAAAAATAATTAAATATTTATGTTTATATACATTTTATATAATACAAATAATTAATAAATTTAATATTTATTTGTTTTATTATAAAATTTTATAATATTTTTATTAAATTATTATATATATCTTTAAATGTTATTATATTAAATAATAAAATTAATTAAATATAATTAAAATAAACAGAATTATTTATTTATATAATATATATATTTTATTATAATATATATTATATATATTAAAATATTTTATTTAAATTTAATATAATTTATTTATTATTTTAAAATGTTAACATTGTTTTATATATAATTTATTATGTATTATAAAATATATAATGTTTAAGAAGTAAAATCTAAATTATTATTTAATAATAAATATATTCTATGATATATTATATACAGAATCACATATATATTTTACAGGGAAAAAAACAAAATTAGAATATGTGTAAATATAATTTATTGAATATAATATATAGAAGAAAAAATATTTTTTTAATATATTCATGAAGTAGGAGTTTTATTTTGTAATTGTTTGAATGGAAATGTTACATTCTATTATTTTCCTTCTTTACACTCTTATTCTCTTATTAGGTTTCTTCCCCAAAGAAGGTACTAATACTATTTACATTTTATATGTATTACAAAATACAAAACATATTATTAAAATATTAATTAGATAACAAATGGAAGATTTATTTAAAATTTTCTTTTCTTTGATTTTGTTTAAATAAATGAAGAAATCATATTCATATATTTTAATAACTTATTTAGAATGAATTATATTACTATAGTTATATTTTATGAACTATCAAATTCAAGAACTTTTTTTAATTATCAAAAATGAATTAACATATATTTTATTTAAAGTACACTCTCACTATTATTAGACAATACATTTCTTTTTTTCAAAATAAAAGAGTAAACAAATGATTAATAAAGAAATATGTTTTTTTTTACCACATATGATAAATACTACAAGAAGTTATGCAGTAAAAATATGTAAATTAATTTTATAAATAAATGACAAAATGAAACCTTGTGATTATATATTTAATCGTATAATTTATATTGATTTACTACCAAAATAGAAAGTGTTTCTTCAGTTTTACATAAAAATACTTTTTTAAAATAATATAAATCAAAAAAAAGGTTTTACATGATATATAC
Source organism: Plasmodium falciparum 3D7 (assembly GCF_000002765.6). NCBI lineage: Eukaryota > Apicomplexa > Aconoidasida > Haemosporida > Plasmodiidae > Plasmodium > Plasmodium falciparum. The sequence continues at coordinate 808,359 of NC_004328.3, read as the reverse complement.
GTATTTATATTGTGGAAATGATAATATATACATAAGAAGACATTTTTTATTATATTTTTAGGGTTATGAGAAAAATAGACAATTTGGTTTGAATTATATGAAACACAAGGATATTTAAAAATGTTGAATGTACTAAATGGTTTAAAATATATATGTTTTTTTTTATTCATATTATTATACATAAGGAAAATCTTAATAATCTAATAAATGGAATTTCATATCCTGGTATAACATATTGTATATTAATTATCATTATGGAAAATTAATATAAATATAAATAATTTTATGAAAATATTTGAAGAAAATTTCCCTTTAAACAGTGCGCAAAAAAAAAAAAAAGATGAAGTATAAAGAACTTATGAATTTTTGTGATAACAATAATTTATGCAGATAAAAGAGTACATATTCGTTACATACATCTTTAAAAAGAATTCACAAGCATATTTAACTTCATATAACATATTTTAAAAGTGAAATGAATAACGAATTGAACATATAAAAAATATATATTTTATGAAAAAAATAAAAATTTTTTACATTATTTTTAATATTTTTAAAATTATATATGCATTATTTTGTTCCCATATTTTTTTATATTAATATGAATTTTCAAAAATTCAAAAATATTTTTATGTTTTAAAAAATTGATAATAATCAAAATAGAATTTATAAAAACTGTACATATTTTCCAGTTATAACAAATATACTAATTTAAGCTCAAAACAATTATATATATATATTTTGTAAAAATAAATGATGCACATACGCATCTAAATATATATTTGTTTAATAATAATATCTAATTGTTCTTTATTTATATGTTAATGATAAATGTAATATATTTACTTTTAAAAATGTACATTAATAAGAGATATGTGTCTTTTTGACAAGTATTAAAAAGGCATTATAATTGTATGTTTTTAAATAATAAAAAAAATTTCTGTTCATTATTTTGAATCTTTATTGTGTATTCAACATTTATACAATTATATTTTAATAAACTATTTGATATTAAAATTTTTAATTTAATAATTTAGAATTATTATGAATTCAATGAAGATATGCACATTAATATTTTTATTTCAATAATCCATAAATACTTTCCTAGGCTTATATCAGTATTTCCTTACATTTCATTCATTGTTTTTTCTAAGAGGTTACAACTTAGAGAAATGTGTACTTCAATTATTTAAAAAAATATATATATTTTTATTCTTCATTCACTATATATATCTATAATTGATTTAAAATTGGTTTAATTATATACTTTTAAAAAGTTTTATGTATGTATAGCTTAATACAATAAAAAACACAAATTTAGGTAACTGTCCATTTACTATTTAATAATGAAAAAACCAAAATTTTATTATACTTTCAAAAAAAAAATATAAATATATATATATAATAATAAGAATAAGAAAAGAATAATTTTCAAGGTATTATTAAATACATATAAAATAACATCATACGTTAAACATAACATTTAGAATATTGAATTTTATAAAAATTTACAAAAAAATTTGAGGTATTACACATTATGTACATATATATAATATATTTTTATTATACAAAAAGAAAATTAAAAAAAGAACATTTTTTTAGGATTATATATTTTCATAAAAACAATTACTTAAATATATAATAAATAAGAAATTATATATAATAGTTTATATGTTTAAGTGTATAAATATTTTAAATATTTTTCATTCTTTTCTCTATAAATTTCACTTTAGAAATATAGAGAAATAAATAAATATAAATAATAATATATTTTTTACCATGCTATAAATAAATACACGTGAAAGTATACAATTATATAAAAGAAAAAACATATTGAAATTTCACAAGCATTGCAATTATCTGCTTAATTTTTCCAATTTAACTCGTAAATAAAGAATGAAAAAAATAAATTCTTGAGAGGAAATTTTTTATAGGAAAATACATGAAAAAATAAAATGAGTATAAAAATAAAATTATAAAATAAATAATACAAACGTAAAATCCTTATCGCATTTAAAAGTCAGAAATATTTATAAAAAAAGGATAAAAAAAAAAAAATTATAAATCCTAGAAAAGTATATACACACGCGCAAAATAAAATTAAATATAATATAAAAATTAATCCTAATAATAAAAAAATATGTGAATATAAAGGTTTAAGATATTATGGAATCATTATGCATTTAATATTAGGTAAATGATCAAAAATAAAATAAATATGAATAAATAAAAACACGATCTCGAAATTCTTATTTTTTTAAAAAGATATGTAAAGTTGTCTCTTTAAAAAATTACAATTTTTTGATAAATATATTATTGACAATTATTCTTATATCTTATTTTTATAATAAAGAATACATTGTTTGGAATGACGAAATTTTAAGATTTATAAGGACATACATTATTTTTTTAATAGAATAAATTTTATAGTATTAATTTTTTTTTTTTTATGATACAATATAAGAATTTTTATTTAAAAGACTAATTTTATAATTGAAAAAAAAAAAAAAAAAAAAAAAAAAATATATATATATATATAATAATATAATAAGGTAAAACATTCCTAAACGTATTACATAAAAGAAAGTATTTTTATTTTATTATATTTTTTAAATAAATTATAAAGTGATACATTTATATATTATTTCACTTTCAATGATATTTAATTAAAAACGTATTAAGAAACAAATAAAATATAATATGTTTATTTAGTATTATTTTTAATATATACTTTAAGAAAGTATTTTAAAATCAGTTAATTCTTATATATAAGTTGAAGTGTCATTTATATGTATGTGATGTGAACAATAGTTTTAAGGGCTTATTAAAAAATGGAAAATATTAGATAAAATGACAAATATTTGAATAAAACAAAAAATAAAAATCACATATGTTCCTTGCTGAAACATACAATATTATAATACTAATTGTATCCATATATATAAAGTTTTCAATTTGATTTTATCAAACCTTTTTTTTTTATACCTAAGAAATTATTAGGATTAAGGGGATAGAACATCCCAAAAAACGTTTTAAGATATATTAACAAAAAATATATTTCATATTCAAATTAAATCCAATCCTAGAAGGAAAGAAAGAAAAAAAAAAAAAAAAAAAAAAAAAACATTACACAGAAAGAAAATATATACACACAAAAAAAAATATATATGCGCAAAAAAAAAAAAAAAAAAAAAAAAAGCATTCTTAAGAAAGTCATAAATAATATATAATATATAACATAAAACATATAATATATTTATTTTTTCATAATATTAAAGACAGATTATAAGAAAAAAACATATAAATTTTCCTAATTACATTTATTGTATTGTGTAATATAATTTTTTTGTTTTTTTTTATACTAGTATATTATATATATATATATATATATATAGAGATAGATACATATTATATATATATATATATAGATACATATTATATATATAAATAGATACATATTATATATATATATAGATACATATTATATATATAGATAGATACATATTATATAGATATATATTATATATCTATATGTTTTATTTTTTATTATTATAAAAAGTTGGGGGAAACATAAATATTATATATATTTATTTATTTTTTTTTAAAAAAAGGCAAAAGCTATGAATAATAGAAAGGGTAAAACACGAAACTTTAAGAAACAAATTAAGTCGAATATGAATAAGGAAAAATGCGAAATCATAAATGACATTCATTCAAGCAATGTAGAAATAGAAAACCGTGATAATAAAAGAAATGAGATAATAAATTATAGAAAGGAAAAACATCCATGTTCTAACTTATCAAATATGACATTAAATCCGAGTTCTTATCATGTTTCAAATCCAATAAATTCACATAATGTAAATGTGTATTCATCAAGTAATAATATTATGAATTTCCGCAAGTATATAAACGACGATAGTAGTAATGACATAACAAAACAAAGTAATTTGAGTTCTATAGAATCGCATACAATGAACCTGAATAATTTATACAACTTTAATAACATATGTAATGAAATCAATTCATATGGTTTTAAATCGAATCCATTAGACAATACGAAAGTACAAAATATGAATTCTTCATATTGTAATCAAATGAAATATTCCGATTATTACCAACATAAACCCTGTTTATGTCATAGAAGAGGTATCTTAAATACTTCAAATTCTTCAGAAAATCAGATAAATTCATCAGATGTTTGCAGCTTACATAAAAATGATTATACTAAAATTTCCATGAATTTTCCTAACGCATCTAGTTCGGTTAATGTGGACTCTAATGTTTATAATAGTAACATAACAGCACCATGTGTAATGAATTCGAATCCAATGAATTATAATAATGGGAAATGGGGTTCGGATATTATAAATATGATGCAAACGACCAATATGAATAACTTAAAAATTAATGACCTTAATTTAAATGAAATTAATAAAATAAATTTTCAAGACTCTGATTTATCCATTTGTTCACATGGAACATCGAAATCCAAAAAACATAAAAGTGATTATTCGACAGTTCCTTATAATATCCTTTCAAATAATATGAAACCGAATCATTTTACATCAAATAGTGTACCATCAAACAATATTTTATCTAATAATATGATACCAAATAATATTGCGTTAAACAACATGTCTTCAAGCAGTATTATATCAAATAATATGGCGTCGTGCAATATTCCATTGAACAATATGATATCAAACGATGGAATATCAAACAATATAATCTTAAGTAACTTACTATTAAAAAGTTTATCAAACAAACATACTTCAAACAATATGGTATCTAATGACATGTTAAATAATATGCCAAACAATATGCTAAATAATATGTCAAATATTATGTCAAATAATATGTCAAATAATATGTCAAATAATATGTTAAATAATATGTCAAACAATATGTCAAGTAACATGTCAAGTAACATGGCTAGGAATGTGTCAAATAATATGTCTAGCAATTTTATTTCAAGCAACTTGTCAAATAGCTTTATTTCAAATAATATGTCAAGTAATTTGTTTCTAAAGAGTTTGATTTCTAACAACTTTATTCCAGACCATCTAATTCCTAACAACTCGAATTCAAAAAACATCATTTCAAATAACGTCAATTTGAACAACTTTGTTTCAAACAATTTTACATCAAACCATATGGAATATAATAATAGAAAAAACAAAAATTTAATTGCTTCTTCAAAAGTTAATACATTAAATAATGAAAATATGAATTCTTTATCAGAAAAATTAAATCCTTTGATTTTATCTTCATCTCATAGTATCCATAACGAAAACCAAGTATTCAATAATCTCCATTTTTCTGAACATATGCAAAAAGATAACGAGGAAATAAAAAATGATAAAGTTATAAAACATATGCAAGAGGAACAAATAAAAAAAACACCAGAAGCGTATTTATTAAATAACTATTATTTAATGTTTCAACAGAAACTAGAAAATCAACAATCTTATACGAAAAATATGAAAACCGATGACCCTATAAAATTTAATGATATAATTATAAACCAACAAAACATATGCAATAGTAGCATGAAAAATTATAATAATATTAATGAAGAAAAAAATAAAATGTATAATATAAAAAGACTATAATAAATGAAAAAAAGAAAAAAGAAAATAATAAATATAAATATAAATATTTACTAATGAATATATATATATATATATATATATATATTTATGTATTTTATTTTATTTTTTTTTTATAGGTGTTCGCATGAAAACATAACTGAAAATATGAACATAAGTACAATAAAGAATAATGATGATAAACAAATAGTAGTAAGTAAACGAAGTAGCAATGTTTTAAGACAAATGATTGATTTTCCAAGTGTAAACGACAAAATACAAAATGAATCCTTTGCAAATACAAGAAGAAAAGCACGAGAAATGAATATACAAAATGACATTTGTAGTGAGGCGTATAAATCTGAAACAATTAAAGATAGATTAAGATCAAGAGCACGAAAAAAAGGTTTAGAAGGAGTTGTTGGTGGTAGAACCACAGAAGCTAATAGCCAATCCTTATCTAAATACGATTTTCTTTTGAATAAAAATACAATTCCTAATAATACGATTAATTTAAGAAATAAAAAGGAATCAAAACAAAATGCACAAATAAATAATTCTAAAGAAACATGTTATCACATAATAGAAGATATAGATAGCAATGTAAATGAACAGATTACAAAGGATATAGATATGAATGAAATAAAAAGTAGTTTAAAAGTTGATGAAAATATGATGCGATTCTTATGTGCAGATGAAAAGAAAGAGGAAATGAATCAAAATCACGAGCAAGAAAATATTTTGGATTGCGCTAATAAAAAGGTATTTAATAAAAATGGAAGTAGTAGAAGAAAAAGAAATAATGAAATTAAAAATAAAAAACACGAAGAAGGGAAAGATAAGGAAGATAAAAATTTAAATGACAAAGATATGGAAAAGACAAATGTAGAAGAAAATGATATTGAAGAGGAAAATATTACTGAGGAAAATATTACTGAGGAAAATGTTACTGAGGAAAATATTACTGAGGAAAATGTTACTGAGGAAAATATTACTGAGGAAAATATTACTGAGGAAAATGTTACTGAAGAAAATGAGGACAAAAATTCAGATGATAAAAATGTTGAGGAACGTAACTGTCGTGCGAGTGCACACGGTAGAAGATTCATACAAACACGATCCAGGTATAAACAGTTGTACAATGAAAAACATAGAATAAATAAAAATATGCATAATAAGCAAATAAACAAAATGTCACAAATAAATAATCGTAATAGAAACATGAACAATATGGACGAAGAAAAAAAAAGTTCAACAGATATTTGTGATCATTCAAGAGAAATGGAAAATGATGAGAATGAAGAAAATGTAGAATTAGATAATATAAAAGAGTTAAATGGAATAATAAATAAAGAAAATATAGAAAATGATGAAAATATAAAACCAGATATGAAAAAAAACAAAGAAAAGGTTAATGTTATAACAAATGAAAGAAACAAAAGAAAAAGGGAAAAAACAAAATGTACAGATGAGAAAAATGATCAGGGAAAAGATAATACACATGAACACATGGTAGAAAAAAAAGTGAAACTTGAAGAAGATTCTGAAGAGATGGAAAGAAACACCAATAATAACAAAATTAATTATGATAAAAATAATAATGATGAGAAGAACAATAATACAGATTGTACAAATTGTACATATTGTGAAGATAATATTAAAGAAAACAATATAATATTTTTAAACGGTAATGTAGAAAATATTGATAACGATAAAAATAAATTAGTAAGTGAAACAGTTGAATGTACAAATGATATAAATGAAAAGAAGAAAATAGGAGAACAAATTGCATGCACAAATAATGACAAAATGTTATATTCTGTAAATGTTATAAATGATGATTTTAATATGAAAAATGTGGTGGAATTTTTGTCTCATAATGATGTTGCTATAAAGAAAGAATTGAATTATTTAAATATAGAAAATAAAATACATGAAAGAGAATATATATTAGATAATAAGAAAACGTTACATATTGATAACAAAAAAAATAAAGATATTTATTATAATATTGCGAAATCAGGTATTGATGAAAATATGATTAATAGTAATTTATTTGATAATTATGATAATAAAAATAATGTGAGAGATTTGCCAAGAGATTTATATTCTTCAACAGATGGTACTATGGATATCATAATTAATAAGAAAAAGAAAATATGGTTAAATATAGGTTGTATTAATTATATGGATAATTTTGTTGGGAAAGGATCTTATGGAAGTGTTAGAAAAGTTTTATATAATATAGATTTAAATAATGAGTATTTAAAATTTTATATGGATAAAATAAATGATGTAAAATTTCTTAAAGTATTAACACACACATGTCATATGAAAAAGGGTTTAAAATATCTTGTAGATAAATATGATATAGCTTCTGATTCAGATTGTGTTAGTTATTGGAATGATTATTATTTAGAATTAAAGGACCACGTGGATGATGAAAAATATGAAGAGATAACAAAAGAAACAAAAAATGTACAAAAAGTACAAGATGAAAAAAACAAAGACAATGAAAAATCGATAAATAAAAATACGAACAAACTCAATGAAAAGGAATTAGTTATTTTAGAATCGGATTTGATGTTAAATAATAAGTTAGATAATTGCTTATGTTGTCATAAGAAAAGATATTTTGAATTGGCAGTAAAAGAAATAGATATAAGTAGAAAAGGTAATGAATTTCAATTTTTAAGAGAACAAGAATTATTATGTCATTTTAATTGCAATGTTATTAAACCATTAAGTACAAAAATAGGACATTTAAAAGATAAACAGAATTATGAAATATTAATGCATTGTGCTACTGGAGATTTAAGAAAATTATTACAAAATTTATTATATCATAGAAAAAAAGAATATGAAAAAAAAAAAAAAGTAAATAAAATATTAAAATTAATTCATATTTTGTTTGGAAGAAAATATCATTGTTTTGAGAGTTTATATAATTTTGAATGTATAGGATTATGTTATAAAAAGTTAAAAAATATGAAAATGAAAATAAATAATAATACTATTGAAATAAAAAATCCAGAATTTGATTATATATATGAAAATGTTAAAGAATATAATTGTGGTTTAACTGAATCAGAATGTAAGTTCTTATTTTTTCAAATAGCAAGTGGTATTAGTTTTATTCAAACATGTTATCAATCTAATATCGTACGTTTAACTGATATAAAATTACAGAATATTTTGGTATTTACTGATTCATATAATATATATAATCCATTAAAATGGCATTTATGTATATCTGATTTTGGTTGTTCAGCTATGGAATATGCTACTTATTATTTAGAAAATTCAAAAAACTTTATGAATGTATATAAAACTTTATTAAATCAATGGAAATATGAATTTAAAAATCAGTTATCATCATATTTCCAAGGTACTGTTTATACTATGGCACCTGAAGGTTTGTGTTATGATCATAATGGGAACTATAGGCAATCCAAATATAATCAATTAATTTATTTTTATGAACAAAATTTTGGTGATATTGAAAAAAGATTTGAAGAATTGCAAAAACCTCCAATATCTATTAAACATACCATGCATAATTTGAAGGTATTAAATATCAACTGTAATGTAAATTTTACTTTCCTAAATAATCATCTTCAAAAATATAATAATGAACAAGATGAAAAAACGATACAAGAAAGTACGGACACGATAAAAAAGGAAAAAAATACGCTTACTTGTAAAAAAATCAATATGGATAATGAAACTAATGGAACAAATTACAAAAATTATAAAAATAAAAATAATATGAGTGAAAATTTAAATATCCCATCTGAATCTAGTAGTACGAACAATAGCAGTACTAATAATTATAACAATAGTAATAACACATCTGCATCTACACAATACTCGCCCTTTGACATCAGATGTGATAGTTGGTCATTAGGTATAATTCTAGCAGATCTGGCAAAATGTGGTGTGAATTCATATGAATATATGATTATGGATAACTACCGTGAAGAGGATAATTTATTTAATGAAAAGATGGAGATCCTTAATAATATTATCTTAAAAGATTTAAATGTTTTAGAAGATGACGAAATGTTCTATATAAAATATATTATGGATTATTATGACATTGTAAGTTTACAGTGGGGTGATGAAATAATACAAAATGAACGAATAAAACATAATGTGCATATGCATAAAAAAATTGATACTAATGAAAGTAAAAATAAAAATAACAATAATGAAATTAATAGGGATAATGCATATAATATATATGACAAGCATAAGAAAAACCATGCAGATAATAATAATAATAATAATAATATTATTATTTCTACCAACACAGATGAAACAAATAAAGAGAACAAAAAAGTTCATGTAAAGAGTTGTAATAAAAAGACACCACATAATAGCGATATGTGTCCTAATAATATTCGTTCGAGCTCTAATACTGTCGGTATGGTATTCAACAAAAATGAAATATACCTTAATTCATTGAAGAAAGATGATGAAAAGGTTCATGTAGAAAATTCAGAATCATTTACTCAACATTATAAATCATTAATATTAAAATACAAAAAATATATAAAGAATGACAAATTCATTCAAATTAAAAACGAATATGTACATTATTATAAAATTTATAAAAAATATTTAAACGAAGAAAACATGCGAAGATATCTTTTATTAGCACTTTTATTGATGAATAATAATATATCTTATAAAAGATGTAATGAAATTCAATCTTTTGCAAAAGTTGAATTAACCATAAAGAACATTGGTTCTGGTATATTTAAATTTAGAAATAAAAAAGAAAAAGAAAATTATATAAAAGAATTTAAAATGAATGTTCAGAATGATATGATGAATCCAAATAAAGATTATTGGCATAGTAGACTAACAAATAAATATTTAGCTTGTATATTAAAAGATATATGTCATGATGATTTTTATAATAGAATGAAAAAAATAAAAAAAAGTTTCAATAAATATGAATTACCATTAAACTATAGTGATGAATATTGGGATCTATTAACTAATCTATTGAACTATGTGCCATCCGAAAGATTATTAGCTTGTGAAGTTCTTGGACATGATTTTTTTTCTGAGCATAATGAAAAAATTCATAATATTATTAAAGAAAATAATCATGAAAGATATGTGGAGTTATTTAAAGATGAAACTTTTTGTGATACTTTGTTAAAAAATTACAAACAAGAAAAAAAAGAAAAAAATTATATAAGTAGGCCTTTCTTCCAAGATTTGAGAAAGAAGTTGGATGGTGTATATAAAGAAGATCAGAAAAAAAATATTCAATCAGATTATAAATTAAAATTGAAAAAATGCTCTATTCCATTGGAAATAATTAGAAACAAAATAATTTTAAACAAGCAAAATTCAGAAGAAAAATGTCATAATAATGATAACTGTTATATTATTGATACTACAAATAACAGTAATATTAATAATAATAATAATAATAATAATTGTAGTAATAATGTTTTAAGACATAATAAAAAAAGTGATATTTTTAATAAAAATATAGTTAACCAAATAAATAATAATAAAACTATTAAATATATAATTTTAATGTATGAAATTATTATTAAGAATATGAAAAAGAAATGTGGCATGTGTAATGACATAAAAAATTGTTTAAATTATAAACATATAATAAATAAAATTAAAAATTTAGAAAATTTAATTTTAAATTTCCAACTAAGTAAAAAAAATATTATATGTGATCACAAAAAAAAAATTAAAATACCAATGTTATATTTAAGTAATGTATGTAATAATATATATTACTTTTTAAATGATTATTCTATTTTTGAAGAATTTAAAAATTTAGATATATTTATGAATATACATTTACCATTTGAACATTTATCTTTACCATTGTGTGATGAAAAAACATTTCGAAATAAAAATTTTGCTAATTTTTATTTTAAACCGATATATTATTATTCATTACCATATAAAATTATACATGCTTGGTATACCGGACCTGCACATATTTATTTTAATCATCCATATATACCTGATTTTATCAAGCTTATTTGTTTAAGAGAAAAAAACGTTTTAAGAAGAAAAGAAATTATCTTTTGGTATGATGAAGATATTGTCTTAAATAATATTCTTAAAATTAAAGATATTCTTAAATGTTCAAATGATTTCTTATGTACCCCTTATGTTTCTCATTTAATAGGTAAACAGCTTATATTACGAAAATATTTTATTACCAAATTTTTTAACGACAAAATGAAACTTTATATTGATAATTAAATAATATATTATATATATATATATATATATATATATTTCACATGTATACAGAAACATAATTTTTTTTTTTTTTTTTGTGTCTTATATATATTATATCCATATAAAATATTTAATCATACTAAAGAACATAATAAATTCATATATATATAATATATATATGTATATCCTTACCAAATGTTTTATAAACATCTAGTAGGGATTTTTTTATATGAACTTTTTAGCTTATCATTTTTTTTGCTTATTGATCCCTGAATATAATATGTTCATTTGTATATTATTATAATATATATATTATATATCTTTGAAGAAATTAATGAATTATTTTTATGTGTTCAAACTTTTCAACTTCCTGAAAGAAAAAAAAAAAATTCATACATACATATATGTATATTTATATATGTCATGTATTTTAATATATTTTTCTACAAACATTTTACGTGAAAGACGAGAAAAAAATGGAATATGTAAAAAATATACCTGTCTTATCATTTTTTTATATAACATTTTATATATATTCATTTATTTTGAACAAGAAAAATGAGATGAAAAAAACACAATAAAAAAAATAGAAATAAAATAACGCTTTGTTAAAAATATCGGACACATATAATAAAAATAAACAAATAAAATTATATAATACAATTATATGCTACATATATAACATATAATAATTTTATATTATATAGACCCATTAAATATTACATATGTATAAACACCTTATTTGTCATTGCATATATATATTATATATATATATATATATATATATATTTTTTTTTTAATATATATAATGGAGTAATATAAAATTTTTCATATTAGAACATACCACGTGAATAAACATACATCGCTTTTGTATATATTTTCTTATTTTATGAAAAGATGGCTACTAAAAATACAGAAATAAAACAAAATGTTTTTTTTTCAAATATTTTTTGCCATTCTGAAGATTTAAAAGTAATGATAAAAATATTAAGACAATTTGTATAAAAAAAAAAAAAAAAAAAAAAAAAAACTATTTAAAATGGAATACGAATAAAATGATTATTTTATATAACTTTTATCTTTAAATCTGATAATATAACATAACACATATATAAATATATACATACATATATATATGGGTAACTTTTCATATTGGTAATTATAGAATTTAATAAGATTAGATTCAAAGAAAAGAACTCATGAGAAAACTAAGGGCAAAAATTATTTATCGGCAATCAATTTTTCCTATGAAAAAAATGAAAACGACGGTATGAAATAAATAAATAAATATAAATATAAATATAAATATATATATATATATATATATATATATATATATATATATATTTTTTTTTTTTTTGTACTATTTTTATAATTGGGTTTATTATTTTCTTTATTTTAGACCTTTTCAAGGTTGAAGAAATCTACGACAGAGATTTTTCATCAAAAGAAAAAAAGTGCAAACTATTTGTCCCGTTTAAAAAGAGGAAAGAAAAAGAGCCTCGATTTATTACCATTGAAAAATTAAAAAAGGAATATAAGAGTATTAATATTTATGACTTGTTAAATGAGAAAAAGAAATTGTTAGACATAGAGGAAATGAAATTTACTTGGGAAGACATATTAAATTATGATGATTCATCCTTTGATATATTTACAATTGAAGAGATAGTTCAAGAATTAAAAGAAGAAGATCATATAAATGAAATGTATAGAAAAAAAAAAAAAGCTCATATAGAAGTAAATGAAGAAAACTATATAGAACATATGATAAATGATGAGAAAAGGAAAAAAAATAAAATGAATGAAGATTTTATTATACCTTTTAAAGCTAAAGGAGTATTATATACAAATACTGAAATATTTGAAAGTATATTTGAAGATATATATATTTATGATTATAATGAGAATTCAAAACTATTTAAAGCAAAAAAAAAAACAAGTAAAGAATTTCTTTATATTAATAGAATTCAATTTTTTTTTACAACTGAAAATCCTATATTATATATTGAAAAATTATTTAATGCTATAAAAAATAAATCGAATAGTTTAAAAAGGAGAAGAAAATTTAAAGATATTGATAAGAAATATAAAAATATTAATTGTATTCTTGATGATGTTAATAATATTATACAAAATAATTTATGTTTTCAAAAATGTAAAGATATAGAAAATATGAAACATAATTTAAATGATTTTTGTAATATATGGTTAGGCAGAACTTTTTTAAATTGTTCAATACTTAAAAAACAATATTCTAATAATAATAAAAATAAATTTATATCATTATATGATCAAAAAAAATATATTAAATATTATAATTACGATTTTGAAAATAAAAAAAATATTATTAAACAATGTGTACTACTTGAAAATACGAAAGTTATGAAAACATTCCTAGGAATAGTAAATAAATGTACCATCATACAAATCTTTATATTCGACACGTCAATAACAAATTCGTTTGAAATAAATGAGTTTTTTCAGTTACAAAATTTGTCAGTATTAAAGGTAAAAAAAAAAAAAAAAAAAAAAAAAAAAAAAAAAAAATATATATATAAATATATATATATATATATATGTGTACATGTATTTTTTTATTTTTTTTTAAGTCTTTTGAGAGTGTTAATAATATATGGATGAATGACATGAAATTTAGCATCGAAGACAACTTAAAGGATTGCACCAAGGGAAACTACAACCTTAAGGATATATCCATTGAAACGTTCAAATATACCAAGATAAGGATATTTTTTAATATTTTAAAATTAATTATTGAAAAGAAAATTAATGAAATTCTTATATATAATATAGATATATTTGTAGATATATTTTGTAATAATATGAATAATTATAAAAAGAATAAAAAATATACTCCTGTATTTGTTATAAATATTACCAAAAAGTTTGACTCTTCAAAATTTATATTAGATAATAATCCTTTATTATTTTATGAAAAAATAGAAGAATTATTTTATTCTACACTTATAAAATATCAACAAATAGAAAAAATAGAAAAGCTAGTTATACCACAAATTTTTAAAAATGATAAATTTATTTTTTATAAGTCTATGAAAGAAAATGATAACTTTATATCTCAAAAATTAAATGATATCAAACATATTTTTGAAGAATGTAAATCATTAGTTGATTCATATTTATCAAAAATTAATAAACATGCTGATATATTAAATTTTAATGTAAATGATGCTATAAGAAATATAGATATTAATACAAGTGTAGATCATATACAAAATATTATATATAAAAATGTAGACAAAATACAAAATATTAATAATACTATTGAGGATAATATTAATTTGGGAGTATTCCTTGTAAAATGTAAAGATATCAAACTTTTTATTATCAACGAAATTAATAATTATATAAAGGCCCTCACTAATATAATTGTACAGAGGTACCTATCAAATAAAAGTATATTATTATTATTATTATATATATATATATATGCATACATATGGATATATTTATATAATGACTTCTCCATACAATCTACACATGATCTCATTTAAATTTACTCCTTCAAGGTACAAAGAAAAATACACATCCAACCTTATGTTTTATAATTCCGTTATTGTAAGACTAAAAAAAAAAACTACCAAAATTCAAGAGATCTATGAAAAAGAAGAATATATAAAAGACATGAAAAAAAGCCTTGATTTTGTTTCTCAAGATATTAAAGAAATCAATATATTATTTAATTGCTTAAATAAATTAAATTATAAATTTTCTAGTGATGATTATCTTTCATATTGGAAAATTATAAACAGACCAAGCAAAATTGAAAAAATTGTAAAAGAAGTTAATGAAAATATAAAAAAACAAAAAAATGTACTATTAGAAGAATTAATTAATGATGAATCCAAATTCCAAAGTAGTATTGTTGATATGAAAGAAAATGTACAATCTATTAAAAGTTTTAATGATGAAAATAATTATTTAAGTATTAATAAATTTATATTAACTGTTCAAAATCAATTAGCTCTTTTAATAAAAGAGTCCAAGGAAATTAATTATCGTGAGAAGCTTTTTAATATTGAAATATCTGATTTTTCTATACTCTTAAAAATTCAAAACGTAATAAAAAAAAATAAAAAATAAAATAAAAAAAAAATACATATATATATATTAACCTTAGACATATATAAATTTATACAATGGCGATAAATATATCATACATAAATTCGCATAAAAAAAAAAAAAAAAAACACACTATATTATATTTACATATATATATGTATATATGTATATATGTATATATTTATTTATATGTATTATTACCCTTTTAAGGAACTCAATTTATATTACACATTCTGGCTCATATACAAAAGCATAAAGTCCATGGATGAACGGTTCGAAAAAAAAATCAATTCATTAAATCATAAAAAAATAGAAGATGATTTCAATTTGATTTTAAAAAATATGAATAAAATTAATAAACATGCTAATGAATATTATAAAAATAAAAATAGTCTAATTAAAAAGATGAACGAGAAATTGCAATTTTTCAATTCATATGTGTCCCTATTAATATCTTTGAGAAAACCTAGCATTAAGGACAGGCACAAAAATCAGGTAAAAAAAAATAAATAAATAAATATAATAATAAATAAAAAAACTAGACACATAAAATAAAAAAAATGGTGCAATATATATATATATATATATATACAAATATGTATTTTTATTCAATCATTCATTCTTTACGAATATGATTTTATTTCGATATAGATAGCTCAGATCATTGACGAGAAAAAAAACATCGACTTCAATAATATAACGTTTAACGAATTATTAAAATTAAACATTAATAATAAAATTACGAGTATTATTAATATTTGTGAGAAGGCAAATAAGGAAAATGCAATCGAAAAGGTAATAATAAATAAATGAAATATTAAGAGAAGTATAATATAATATTATATTTAAAGGTATAAGATATATAGTTAGCACTGTAATTATAATTTTGAAAAATTAAATAATTCTTAATCATGTGGACACACACACACAAAAAAAAAGAAAAAACCAAAAAAATGTACCTACCTTTTTTCTGTTTATAGTTTTTATATAAAATAAAAAATAACTTTAGTAAAATAATATTTCAAATGAAACATGAAGAAAACAATAAAATATTTATAATTTCTAATTTAAATGAAATATTAACAAAAATAGAGGAAAATCTTGTGTTAAATCAGAATCTACTAATTATAAATATATATGAAATATATCATATAGACATAATAAATAATCAAAACATGATGATAAATGCTAATGCTATTATAAATACTTTAAAGAAAAGTCAGAATTTGTTCTTATATCTGAGTAGGATATTTATTTTGACGGATATATCCAAGCAGTTGATCAATGAATCGAAAAAGTAAGAGGGAGAATATGAACATAAATAAGAACATAATTATATATATATATATATATATATATATATATATATATATATTTATTTATTTATTTATTTATTTATTTATATAATTATATTTATGTACACAGTTTGTTAACCAACCATATAGCATCAAGATATACACCCACATATTTTTTTTTCTCTTTATTTTATTATTGGGTCATTTTTTGTAGATACAAATTAATCCACAGTAATTTCTTGAATATGTACAAAGTTATAGAGGAAGATAAGAAACTTGAAAAGTTTTGCACAAGGAAAGATACAAAAGAGAAACTAGGAGAGTTGTATAATAGTTTGAATTTTTTATTAAAAAGTATAAATGAATATTTAGATTTAAAGAGAGAAATATTTAATCGTTTTTATTTTTTAAGTACAGATGATTTAATAAATTTAATATCTTCTAATATAAATGATCAAATTAATACTTATCTTTTTAAAATTTTTAATAGTATATATAAGCTTGTAATAGTAAATGGATATATAGTTTCCTTTAAATCTCAAAGGGGCGAAGAATTATTATTATGTAATGAAATAGAAATTGAAAAAAAAGAAATAACAGAAATATTATTACAAGTAGAAAAAGAAATGTTTTTTAGTGTAAAAAAACAGATATATGAAAATTTAATTGAATATAAAAATTTGATAGATATAAAAGAAGATGATTTTTTAAAAAATAATGAATTCCGAAATTCATGTCATAGAAAATCATATAACCATAAAAATTTGTCTTCTGATAAATTCCAAAAAAAAAGTAATGATCATTATAATTATAATTCATCAGAATATTTTTCCTATTCATCAAATATGTCACGTACATCTGATATGTCTAATTCTTCAGATTCATCTTATGTTACTTCGCCTATATCTAATGAAAAGGCGAATAAATTTTATGATAATTACAACAAATCTTATCATCAAACAAAAGACAGTAACAATAATAATAATAATAATAATGATCATCATCATAATAGCAAATATAATGTAGAAAAAGGTAATCGAAATGAAAAGTATTCTTTTACACAAAATAATATGAGAATGAAAAATTATAAAGAAAAAGATTCATCACTTCATAATAATATATCATATGAAACAATAAATAAAAAGATTATATTTTGCTTAAATAGAAATAGTCAATTTGTTCTTATAATAAAGAATTTATTTTGGTCTAATTTAGTGGAATTATTTTTGAAATATAATAATTTGAATAAATATAAAAAAATATTAAATGAAGAATTATATGAATATATAAATATAATAAATAAAGTAGATAAAAAAAAAAGTGTCTTATTACATACACTTATAATTTCGCTAGTTCACAATAGAGATATAGTACAAGAATTAATTAAGAAAAAAGTTAATGATTGTAATAATTTTAATTGGTTAATACAATTAAAATATTTTTATTATAATAAAAATTTATATGTAAAATATTTAAATGAATCACATATATATGGATATGAATATATTCATAATGATAATCAAATTATATTAACCAATTTAATAAATAAATATTTTATATCTATATTACATTCTTATACTTCTAAATTGGGTGTCTGTTCTGTTGGATTAGCTGGTACAGGAAAAACAGAAACTACAAAATATTTCTCAAAATTTGTAGGCAAGTTCTATTTTGTATATAATTGTAGTAGTAATATAAATTTTGAATTCTTGAAAAATCTATTTTTTGGAATAGCAACAAATGGAATTTTTTTTTGCTTCGATGAATTTAATAGAATATCTATAGAAGCTCTCAGTGTTCTAGCTCAACAATTATGTAATTTATTTAATGCAAAATCAAAAAAATTTGTTATGAATCATATGAAAAAAAAAAATGATCATAAAACAATTATAAGACAAAATAAAAGTAAAAATAACCTTACAGGTGTTAATTATCTGAATGACCTTTCTTTGGATTATAAAAATGAAGATTCAAAAAGGGAGGGATTACATAAAATAAACAGAATAAATAAAATGAACACTCCAGATAATATAAATAATTTCAATAATAATGCAAATGAACATATTAAGAATAATAATGATGATGAGAAAGAAATATATAAAGCAAATAAATCAAATAATATAAATAATAATTATAATAAATTAAATGTTAATGAAAAAAAAAGTCCCATTTGTAAAAAAAAAAAAAAATTGTTATTTTTTGAAGGGAAATATATAAACATTAATGAAGAATTTAATATATTCATAATTATTAATCCTTTTTATAAAGGTAGAAGTGAATTACCAAATAATATAAAATCATTATTTCGATCTTTTCATTTTATAAAACCGGATTTTTTTACAATCGTACAAGTTATGTTATATTCCAATGGATATAAGTACAGCAAAATATTGTCTAAAAAAATACTTTTATTATTTGATCTATGTGAACATAATTTGAGTAACCAGAAGCATTACAAGTATGATTTGAGGACTGTTAAGAAGATAACGTATGTTATGGGGAAAATTAAAGAGGACAAGACGGACGATGGTAATAATAATGATAAAAATGGTGATAAAAATGGTGATAAAAATGGTGATAAAAATGATGATAAGGATGATGATGATAATGATGATGACGATAATGACGATAATGATGATAATAATGATGATGATAATAATGATGATGATAATAATGATGATGATAATAATTATAAGTGCAGCATTTATCATGAATATAAATTTTTATTTATAGCCATCATCGAATGCATCATGCCTTCCATAGTAAAAAACGATATTTACCTTTTCCTACAAATTTTGAAAAATATATTTTATGAATTATATACATATAACCAATCATTAAATAATTCAAGAAAAGAAGAAAAAGGTGTCAACTTAAAAAATATTTTATCAAATAATCGTAATAATGATAACAGCATTTTGACGTATTTAAAAAGCTTTTATTCAAATATAAATGATGAGAAAAAGAAAAAATCGAAGAAAAAAATGAAGGAAGAAGGAATTCAAAATGAAAAAATAAAATACAAAGAATATAATAAAGACAATAATAAAAAAAATGATGATAGTTATTTTGATACCAAAGAAATAATAAATAAGGATATTACTAATTTAAATAGATCCAACATTTTGACAAAAAAAAGAAATCATATATACGATATAGGTGATGTGTCAAATTGTGAAATATTGAATGATGAAGTTTCAAGGAATAAAGAAACATTATTATGTAAAAGAAAAGAGGCTGATTTTACAAAAAAGGATAATTGTGAAAATAATAAGATAGATATATTAAATAATAATATTGTAAATGATATGAAAAATATAAAAATGAATATAAAAAAAAGGAAATTTTTACATAAAAAAGAAATAATAGAAGATTATTTAAAAGGTATGTTAAAAAAAAAAATGTTAGAATTAAATTATGTGTGTACAGATAGATATATTACCAAATTAATTCAATTATATAATATGATAAATTTCCATACTGGTATATTATTTTTATCTTATCCTTTATCAAAAACAACATCTTATAAAATATTAAGTAGAACTATTAATACAATTAATGATAGAGAAATTATTAAAACAAAAATAAATGATTATATAATTAATGCTAATGTTGTAAAAGAAAAAGATCTTTTAGGATTTTATGAAGAAGTTTCAAATAAATGGGTACATGGAATATTAACTAAAAAAATTTTAGAAATTAATACAACTTATAATAATACAGATAATTATTTAAATATAATATATTTTGATTGTTATTTACATTCTTTATGGATAGAAAATTTAAATTCTGTTTTAGATGAATCCAAAATTTTATGTTTATCAAAATGTGATATTATTCCTATATATAATCATACCCATTTTATTATGGAAACATATAATTTAAAAAATATAACGATGGCTACTATAAGTAGATGTGGTTTAATAATATTAAATACATATGATTTAAATATTGCATCTTATATATGTTCATATATAAATAAATTATCAAATAATTTTGATATTATTCATAAACATATCTTATTAAATTTATTTCTTGTATTCTTTTATAAAAGTGTATTATTTATATGTATTAATAATTTATTTGTATATACATTTAATGAATATTATTATTGTATTTCTTTTATTAAATGTTTAGATAGTCTCTTATCATATTGTACATTCGAAATTACTGATCCAAATATTAAAACAGAGCAATTCCAAACATTTATTACTTGTATATTTATCTATTCTTTAATATGGTCTGTTGGTTCAAATACATATAAAAGGGGAAGGAAAATATTTAATGACTTTCTATGTTCTAATATTTTAAAATATAATTTAAAGATAACATTCGAAACGTTAGAAGGTAGAATAATTGATATCAGACAGATAAATGAAAATAATAAAAAAAAGAAAAACAAAAAAAAAGAAAAGAAAAATTCAGATCTTTCGCGTTGCTCATTTGATGGAAAAGAAATAGATGAACAGGAGAATCAAATGGACATCAAAAATGTAGGTGATGTAAAAAAAATACATCCTGCCATAAGCTCAGATTTAGATACGAGCTCCACAAAAAATATTATTAATAACCATACCAAAACAACAGATATTATGGACACGAAAATTATTAAGAACAACAATTGTAAATATGCGAATAATACAAGTAATAATAATTTACAAACACAAAATGATAATAAAGAAAAAATATATGATGGTAAAGATGAGGAAATGAATACAATCAATAAAACACATATTATAGATAAAGATACATTGATAAAAAATAATATGTGTCCATATTTTTCAGATGAAAGCAGCTGTAATTCTGATATAGATATATATAATGAGAAGAATAAAAATATTGATAAATATTATGAGAGCTTAGATAATATATATGATTATTATATAAAAAATTGTAAAAAGTATAAAAATTTATATAAAAATTATGATATAAATATAGATGGAAATAATAATGACTTTTTTCAAAAGTGTTATGGAAATTATAGTTCAGATTCAAATAGTAGTAATGATCAGAGATATTTAAAAAGGAAAGGTAAGAAAAAACAAACATATAGGAGAAAAAAAATTCAATCTTATATAAAAGATGATATTAAAAGGGATGACATTAAAAGGGATGACATTAAAAGGGATAATATTAAAAGGGATGACATTAAAAGGGATGACATTAAAAGGGATGATATTAAAAGGGATAATATTAAAAGGGACGATATTAAAAGGGATGATATTAAAAGGGATAATATTAAAAGGGATAATATTAAAAGGGATGATATTAAAAGGGATGATATTAAAAGGGATAATATTAAAAGGGATAATATTAAAAGGGATAATATTAAAAGGGATAATATTAAAAGGGATAATATTAAAAGGGATTATATTAATAAAGATATTATTAATGATCATAATAATAATAATTACCATAATTATGATGATTACCATAATTATGATGATTACCATAATTATGATGATTTCATAAAAAAATATAGTTATGAAGAAAATGTAGATGATATTCTGCATAATGTTAATTATTACAATGATATCTATAATTTAACTGAGTCGTCAAAAGAAAAAAAGAAAGACCATACGAATTTTGAAATACCAAAAGATGTATCAAAAAAATCAAGTACTTTGTTATTCATCAATAATAATGAAGAGCAAAAGGGAAACACATATATCACAATGGAAAGGGAAAAAGAAGGAAATAATATACACACAAAAAAACATAAAGAAGATAAATTTTATGAGGATGGTCATGATGAAGGTTATGATGATGGTCATGATGGTGCTTATGATGGTGCTTATGAGGATGGTCATGATGATGGTCTTGATAATGGTCATGATGGTGCTTATGATGATGGTCTTGATAATGGTCATGATGATGATATGGTAAAGGGTGAAAGAAACATTTTTGAAAAAGTTAAACTAGAAATTAATTTATTTAATTATTATTTCAATTATCAAAAAAACGTTTTTAGCCATTTAAATCATAGTGAGAATAAATTTACATGCATCGATGATTATATGAATAATACCGATATTATGGTTAAACAAAAGAAACATATATCTGTATTATACAATATTGATATATTTATAAAAAATAAAAAAAACATTATCATAGGAGGATGTAGTAATATAGGTAAAACATTAAGTGTTGATTATTTTTTAAAAAAAGTAATAGCTAAAGATAAATTTTTTACAGTGGAATTTTTTTTTTCCAATAGTACTAAAAGTAAACATGTTAGAAATCATATAGAATCTAAATTAACAAAAAGAAGAAATAATTATTATGGAACTCCAAATAATCGTATATGTATTTTTTATATTGATGATATAAATATTGAAACAAATATTGGCGGTGTTAAAAATAGTCATTCATTATCTTGTCATGAATTTTTGAGAATGTTATTTAATTATAAATATTTTATTGATGATAATTTAAATTATAAATATATAGAAGATATAACATGTATAGGTACAATGAATAATTCATATAGTACTAGTAATAATAGTCGTCTTTATAATAATTTTAATATTATATATTATAATAATTATAATTATAAAGAAATATATAATATATTCTTTAATTATTTAAATTGTCTATTTAATGTTTATGATATAAATATTAAAAGTTTAATACCAAACTTAGTCCATATGCAAATAGATATTTATAAATCCATAAAATATATGAAATATGACAACAAAGTGGATAGTAACAAAAGCAATAATAATAATAATAATAATAATAAGATGAAGAAAAATTCTTGTGGTAGTTATACGTATATACCCTATTCTGAATATAAAAATAAAGAGGTAGATGAATTGTTTCTACATTTTTGGAATATTAATAATATGAAAAATATATTCAAATATATATCATACCTATCGAAAAATATTAATATTAGAAAAGAACAAATGCTTTTATATTTTTTATATGAAAATAAATCTTTTTATGTTGAAAGTTTTCTTTCAAAAAAAAAAAAAAAGAAATGTACAGAAATTATCAAAGATCATTTTAAAAAATATTTTCATGAAGAAGATACAAATAATCATTTTTTAAATACATATGATAATTTATTATTTTGTAATTTTCTAAATTTATATCAAAAGATATATGAACAAGTTTATGATATAAATGATTTATATAATTGTATACATACTTATATATCTGAATATAGTAATAATGAAAAACTTAATTTAATTATATTTGACAATATTTTAATATATATATGTAAAATAACAAAAACTTTTATGATAGACAATTCTCATATTATATCTATAGGAATAAATGATAGTATAAAAAAAAATGTAACCAAAATATGTTCATATATTATTAATAAAAATTTAATAATATCTGAATTAAATAAAAATAGTAAAAAAAAAAATTTCAAAGAAGAAATTAAAAGATGTCTATTCGATTGCGCTATATATGAAAAAAAATGTATATATTATTTAAACGATAAAAATTATAATAATTTATCTTATATTTTAGAAAATCTAAATAATATATATAATTATCATGATAGTTATTTATTATATACACAAGAAAATTTCAAACATATTTTTAATGAATGTAAAAATAAATGTGATCAACATCAACTCGTAAGAAATATAACTAATATATATAATATTTATAAAAACACAATCAAACAAAATTTTCATGTTAATCTAAGTATTTCATTAAACACATCTTATCAAATTCATAAATATCCTTATATATTAAAAAATTCGTATATCATATATTTTGAGGAAAATAATAATGAGGGATTGCATATAATTACTCAAAATTTTTTTATTAACCACTCACAAGAATCTAAAATTAAAATATTTAACATGCCTTCTAAGGAGCATAATCACAAAGATGCAAATAAAAATGTAGATACAAATAAAAATATAGATACAAACAAAAATTTAGATACAAACAAAAATTTAGATACAAATAAAAATATAGATACAAACAAAAATTTAGATACAAACAAAAATTTAGATACAAATAAAAATATAGATACAAACAAAAATTTAGATACAAACAAAAATTTAGATACAAATAAAAAAATAGATACAAACAAAAATTTAGATACAAACAAAAATTTAGATACAAATGATGATATAAAGGGTCATCTTAAGGACCATATAAATAATATTTCAGATAAACAAATAAATAAAAATCATAATAATATTATTGACAAGGAGAAAAATGTTATATTAAAAGATACCCATTTACATGATAATAAAATTATAAAAAAAAGAAATCAAATAAATTCCAAACATGTTGATAATATTCATAATAACAACCAATATAATGCTCATGTTGGTACTCGTAAAATAGATACAGACGAAAATAATCAAGAGCACATAAAGGACGAAGGGGATAATAATATTAATTTGAATGAAGAAGAAACTAATGATATGATAAATATTAAAGGTTATAATACGAATAATCCATGTAATAATACAAACGATCATAGTGATCTTATTAAGACATATAATACACGGTCAGCAAATATATGTAATCAACAAATTAAAAACGAAGAACTTCTACAAGTTGATATAGAAATGATAAAACAAGAAGAAGATATGAAATGTTTAGAAAAAATAATTGATAATAAGATATTTATTAGGATACATAAAGAAATAATAATGTTATCTAAAAAATATTTGA
Organism: Plasmodium falciparum 3D7; assembly: GCF_000002765.6. Taxonomy (NCBI): domain Eukaryota; phylum Apicomplexa; class Aconoidasida; order Haemosporida; family Plasmodiidae; genus Plasmodium; species Plasmodium falciparum. The sequence continues at coordinate 782,483 of NC_004328.3, read as the reverse complement.
ATGAAAAAGGTATTAATGTATGCATTAATTCAAATAAATATTTACATTTTCTTGAGCATTTTGATTATTTATTTTTTATTAAAAAAAAAGAATATGATAAACATATTGATTTATATAGTAAAGCATTACATAAATTACATCAATGTGAAGAGGATATAAAAATTATGAAAAATAATTTATTAAATATTCAACCCATCCTAAATAGTACTAATATTGAAATGAAAAAAAAGGTCAATGAAATTGAAAGAGATACAAAAGATGCATATATTAAACAATCTGAAATAAAAAAAAAAGAAAATGATGTGAAAAATAAAATAAAAAATATAACTAATTTAAAAAATGTTGTAAATGAAGAAATAAGTAAAAGTTTTGATTTATTGAATGATTCATTAAATAATTTGAACAAATTAAAAGTAGAACATCTAAGAGAATTAAAAGCCTTTGTGAACCCACCATCAGTTGTTGTCATGGTTATACAATGTATTCTAACATTTCTAAAAGAAGATGAAAAATATTTAGCATCTAAAATTATAAGACCTAAAAGTGTTAATTATTGGATTTTAGCACAAAAAACAATTTTTAGAGATTCTAAAGTTTTTCTAGATAATTTAAAGCATTATGATAAGAATTTAATTGAAGAAGAGATGATATTAAAAATATCTCCTTTAATAAAAAATAAAAACTTCAATCCTAAATTTGTTAGAAAAGCTTCGAAAGCATGTGAGACCATGTGTCAATGGATTCTAGCTATTTATCATTATTTTATTATTAATAAAGAATTAGAACCCAAGAAGGAGGAAGTGCTTATGTTAGAAAAAGAAATCGATAAAGAGTTAGAATATCTAGATATATGTAGAAATGAATTATTTGTTGTTAATAATAATTTAAATAAAATGGAAAATGAAAAAGAAGAAATTAATATAAAACATAATGAATTAGTTAAAAAAATTGAAAATATAAAACAAAAAATTAAAAGATCAAAAGTTATATTATCATCATTATTAGATCAAGAACATAAATGGAATAATAAAAAAATTTTCTACATAAAAAAAAGAGATTTATTAATAGGTGATTGTATTATAGTTTCGAGTCTTCTAAATTATATATCACATTTTTCATATGAATATAGAAAAATAATTAAATTAAAGATAAAAAAAATATTAAATTTATTTCATATAAAATATACTAATAATATATCTATTCCAAATTTTATAGAATCTAAAATTAATTTAGAAAAATGGGTAGCATATGGATTAACTAATAGTACTTATTACTTTGAAAATGTAATAATAATGAATAAAAGTATAAAATATAATTTATTAATTGATCCTCATTTTATTGCAACTAATTTTCTTAAAAATTTATATCACAAAAAAAGAGAAGTACAAATATTAAGAAATAATAGTTCTAACTTTATAGACAAAATAGAAAAAGCAATGCATCTAGGAAATATTATAATATATACACATTATGATGATTCCACACTTTTGTTTTCGTCTCTTTTTCATTATAAAATTAATAGAACATTATATGATTTTCAAAAAATTAAAATGAACAAAATGGAAGAGACGAATCATGATCACGAGGACAGGGAACAAAAAGTGACTTCTTATGTAAACGACCCTTTGGCTATTCCCCTGGCTTCCCAGAATAACGATAATAAAAATGAACGTGATGATAATAAAAACAAATGTGATGATAATAAAAACAATTGTGATGATAATAAAAACAAATGTGATGATAATAAAAACAAATGTGATGATAATAAAAACAAATGTGATGATAATAAAAACAAATGTGATGATAATAAAAACAAATGTGATGATAATAATAACAATTTAAAAATCAACTGCGTTAATTTCAACAACAAGATTATTACTGTAGACCCGTTGTTCGATATATATTTTATAGTTTATGGTAATATTCAATTTGATGATATTACACAAAATTATGTAAATATAATAGATTTTAATATAAATTTAAAAATTTTAGAAGAATATTTTTTAGAAAACTTAATTGAAAAATTATCAAAAAGTTATAACGAAAAAAGATCCAATTTAATCCATCATATTCATGATTTAAATAATCAAATAATAATAAAAGAAAAAGAAATATTACACATTTTAAATTATAAAGAAGATATATTATGTGATGATGATATTGTTATTATTTTTAAAAATGCTAATAATCTGTTTTATGAAAATAAAAAAAAAATTAAAGAATTTAAAATTAATAAAAAAGAAATAAACAAAATGAGAGATAATTATATGAGTATGGCAAAACATATTTCTGTTATTTATATTTGTATAAATAATTTGATTACATTAAACTTTTTTTATAATTTCTCTATATTATCTTTTATTAATTTATTACATATTAGTATAGATAAATCTGATGAAAATAAATTATTAGAAAGAAGAAAAAAAGATATCCTAAATATATTCACTAGAAAAATACATTACGAACTATCAAGAACATTATCTGAGAAACATCAACTCATTTTTTTCTTCTATATGGTTTGTATGATAAATATTTATAAAAAAGACATTGATTATGATGATTATTATTTTCTCATATATGATGATTTTCCTCATACCTATGATATTAAAAATGAAATTGTTAAAATGGAAAAAGCAAAAGAAAAAGAAAACATAAAAAAAAAAAATAAAATAAATCATCATGATGAAGACAAAAATGTTAATCTTTATATAAATGCATCTGATAATCATAACAATATGAAATCAGAAAATAAAAACAGTTCTTCTGATGAAAATTATCAATATGAAAGTGAACAATATGATAGTAGTATTTCGGGTTCGGAAGATGTATCTTTGTGTAGCCTTGCGTCGGAGGGTAGCGAAAAGGATTCTTCCGATCAAACGGATTCGCTTAAAAAATATAAAAAAAAAAAAAAAGATAATAATGATGATAATGATGATAATGATAATAATGATGATAATAATGATGATAATAATGATGATAATGATGATAATGATGATAATAATGATGATAATAATGATGATAATAATGATGATAATAATAATGATCATATTAGTAATCATAGTAATAATCATAGTAGTAATCATAGTAGTGATCATCATAATGGGATAAACCAAAAGAAGGATATAGAATACATGGTTATGCAAAAGAGAAACGCAAAAGATGACTTCATAGACACATTTGATAATAATATCATTTTTGAAAAAGAAGAACAAAATAAAAATGAAGATTCAGACTTGATTTTTGATTTTGATACAAAAAAATTAACATGGATGAATAGAAAAGAATATTTAAGTATTAAAAAATTAATAAAAAAAAAAAAATTTTATGAATTTTTTAAAAAAGTTCTTAATGAATATGAATATATATTTCGAAATATAAAAACAGATCATACTATATTACAACATAAAGATATTAAAAATCTATTAACTAGCTTTGAAAAATTAATTATATATAAAATATTTAGATTTGATATTTTAAAATTAAATATGAATAATTATATAGATAAATATTTAAATATACAAACATCTAGTTATACAAAAGATTTATATAAATGTTATGAACATTCATCTAAATATAAACTAATTCTAATATTATCTAAACACCATTTAAGTACAGCTAGCGAAATTATGATTCTAAGTGAAAAAATTACAGGCAAAAATAATTTAATAATATATAATAAAAATGATGTAAATTATCTAATTGATATATTAAATGATTCTATAAAAAATGGATTATGGGTGCTCATAGAAAATGCTCATTTAAATATACATCTAATATTAGAAATAGAAAAATATATAGAAACATGTAATATACAATATTCAAATCCTGAATTCAGGATATGGATAAGTACAAGTTCGGTTGAATATTTTCCTTATTATCTTTTAAAGTTATGTATTAAGGTGACTTTCGAAAATGTATATAATTTGAAATCTTGTCTGTTGAATATTTATTCAAATGTGTGTGATGACCAGGAGGATCAAATAGAAAAGAAATATGACCCTGATCAGGCTGACGTCAAAAGGGGAGATAATAAAAGGGGTGATAGAAAAGGGGGTGATAGAAAAAGGGGTGATAGAAAAAGGGGTGATGATAATTATGATGATAATTATGATGATAAATACGATGATGATAATTATGATGATAAATACGATGATGATAATTATGATGATAAATACAATGATAATAATTATGATGATAATTATGATGATGAAAAAAAAAAAAATGTTCACACATCAGATTATGAAAATAATTGTAGCCAAAGCAGTAAAGAAACAACATCTGAAAGTGAACATGCTGATATAAATATGGTACCGAAAAAAAAAAAAAAATTAAACGAAAATGAAAAAATATTAATGAACAAATTAAATTTTAGTTTATGTTTTTTTCATGCATTAATTCAAGAAAGAACAAAATTTAAAAATAAAGGATTTAATAATTGTTATGAATTTACAGACATGGAATTAAGATTAGCTAATGAAAATATTATAAATTTTGTTCATAATAAAAATATAGATATAAATTTGTTAATATATTTAATTGGTAAAATAATATATGGTGGTATAATAATAGATATAAATGATCAGAAATGTTTTAATATTATTTTAAAAAAATATATTAATGAAATAATAACATATTCAAATAATGAATATAAATTTAATAATTATTATTATTGTCCTCATAGTTCAAATAAAAATATTTTTTTAAGATATATTAAATCATTACAATATGTAACTGATTTTTCTATATTTAATTTACATCCTTCTCTTAATATATTATATATGAAAAATTATAATTTTAAAATATTAAAAAATCTACAACGATTAGAATCCAATATAATGATAAATGATCAACAACAAATACATATCTTCTATATTATCACTATTCTAAAAAATATTTTACCCAATTTTATAGATACTAATATATTAAATTATTTATTTCTAAATAATATTAATTGTTCTATAATAACATTCTTAAAAATTGAAGCTGATAAATATAATTATTTATTAACAATTATATATAACGATCTTACTAATATAATCTATTTTGTTCAAAAAAAAAAAATACATTCTAAAAATATTATTCATACCTATAATTCATTAATTAATTTGTCTATACCTAAAAAATGGATAACATATTCTTTCTTTTCTAATTTACAAATATTCCATTATGCTACACTTATAAAAGTCAAGGTTACACATATAAAGAACTACATAAAGAATTTTAAAAACAAAATTTTTAATTTGGGAGCTTTTTTATCTCCTAAGGTAATATCAGAAAAAAAAAAAAAAAAAAAAAAAAAAAAAAAAAAAAATATATATATATATATATATATATATATAATACAAATGTAATTTTTTTTGTGTATTATGTTGATTCATATAATTCTTCAAAAAATATTAAAACCTTATTTAAATTTATGTAACCAGGGGCACAACGGATATAAAATATGTTGTTTATGCTTTATATGTTGTTTATGCTTTATATGTTGTTTATGCTTTATATGTTGTTTATGCTTTATATGTTGTTAATATTTTATATATTGTTAATATTTTATATATTGTTTATATTTTATATATTGTTAATATTTTATATATTGTTAATATTTTTTATATTGTTTATATTTTTTATATTGTTTATATTTTTTATATTGTTTATATTTTTTATATTGTTTATATTTTTTATATTTTTTAGAGTTTGCTGTTAGCCATTCGGCAAAAGTTTAGCCAAGAATTAAAAGTAGATGCTAATAAAATAAAATTAAAATATGAAATAACAAAATATTTTAATGAAGACGATATAAACGATAAAGATCATTATTATATTGGTGGTTTTTTTCTTGAAGGAGCTACATTCGATATTACTAATATGATAATAAAACAATCTACATCTATACAATTATATTCTCCTATGCCTTACATCAAAATATATTTTCTTACTAAAAATATTTCCCATCAAAAATATACAAGGAGAAATTCGTACGTATTCAAGTGTCCCATATATAAAAATATTCACAAATCGGGTACATATCAAAAATTATACACACACATAAATATATAAATAAATAAATAAATAAATAAATAAATATATATATATATAATTTATTGATTGAATAAAATAAATACAGATATAAAAACATATATACATAGTGTATATTATATTTTATATATATACATATATATATATTTTTTTTTTTTTTTTTTTTTTTTTTTTTTATTGCTCCTTAGGATATACCTTAACTAATAATGAACCAATATTCTACTTAAAGTTAAATTCAAAAGAACGAAAAGAAAAATGGATTGAGCGAAACATATCTGGAGTTTTAATGATGAAATATGAATAAACTTGATGTTTTTTTTTTTTTTTTTATAAATCACCATTACATTTACTACATAAATAATTAAATATTATACATACATATATATATATATATATATATATACTTATATTCGTCTTTTTTTCTGGTCAATAAAAATATATATTGAGTAAAAAAATAGGAATAAAATAAAGTATATTACTGAAGCACGTTATACATATAAAATATATATATATATATATATAATATTGCTTCTTATAAATGGTATAATTTTAGCTTTATAAATTTATTTTTATTTTTTTTTAAAAAATAATACAAAAAAATAATCGTTTATATAAGCATTTTTATCTTTATTAATTTTTATGTATTAGGATGAATAAACGTAATGAGGAGGAAAAAAAAAAAAAAAAAAAAAAAAAAAATCAACATATATATATATAAATTTATACCTGTATTGTATTATATTACATATATATAATAATATATATACCTTTTACATTTCTACATTCGATGATAGTTTGCAATATTATTTTGAAGGTACACTTTTTTTTTTTTTTTTTTTTCCATAGATTCATTACTTTTACCAATAAATATAAATATAAATATATATATATATATATATATATATATATATATGCCTCCTTATTTTTATGTAAATCTTGTAATAATCGTCAAAATTGAATAAACAAAACAAAATTTTTTTTTTTTTTTTTTTAAGTAAATTATAATATAAACTCCCAATATTTATGTTGCAACAAATATTATAAAATAATGTTTTCATAAATGTTATAAGAAAATACATATAATATATATATAATATATATATATTTATTTATTTATATATCGTATGTATACATTTTTGTTCGTTTCTATTTTTAATAAAAAATTATTATAAATAAAGAAATGAATAAAATAAATAAGTTGAGTAAAGGAAATAATATTATATTTTTAAATAGTAAAAGATGTTTTTATAATTTTGATGGTATCTACAGTAAGTTAGAAAAATGTGTAATGATAAAATACCCACATAAAAAACGACAGCCCTTTGAAGGCAATACATTATATAATAAATATATAACTACTAACACTAACACTAACACTAACACAAATAATAAGAATGGAAATAATAAAAGTAGTAATAAGAAATTATATTTGTGTTCTTTATTAAGTATTGGTTTAGTTGGGTATATATATTTTAATTGGTACGAAAAAAAAAAAAAGGTAACAGGTTTTTTAAAAGAAATGAAAGAAATATCAGATGAACTTTTTGATAACTTAGATAATATTGTATTATTTGTGTTAGATAAAAATAAATTAAATGAAGAAAAAAAAAAAATTGAACATATTAAAAATGAAATACAAAAACTTAATATTAAAAATTTAAATTATCTATATACATATAATGAACATACTAAAGATTATTCATGTTTTCTATATAAAGGAAGAAGAAGAAGAAATATAACTGAAGATGAATTAGTAAACGAACCTATTAAAGATATTGTCCAGCCTTTTTTTACACCTGTTAGTGAAAATTATGAACAAATAAATCAAGGAAATAATACTGATAAATATCCTATATATGTAACACATGATACATTTGAAAAGGAGGTATACAAAAAAAAAAAAAAAAAAAAAAAAATATCAATATATATATATATATGTACATGTTCTTATATACTCTCTTAAATTTTGTACATTATTATTTTGATTTAGATTATTGAAGATTCAAAAAATAATAAAATATTGGTCGTGTTATTTGAAGACACTTGTTTTTTGTGCTTTTTATATAAACCATTTATAAATACTTTACACAAGTTATTTAAGGAGAATAATGTAAGAAATAAAAGGAAACCCATTTTTATTATAACATATAAATAAATAAATAAATAAATAAATATATATATATATATATATATATATATATATATATATATTATTTTATTTTATTTTTTTTGTATAGATTAAGTTAAAAATAAAAAAATATAACATAGAGAAAAACGATTATGCACCAAATATGATTGTTTCTAGAGGAACACCAACCTTTTTATTATATCACAAGTAATATATTTTAAAATATATATCATGTAATTTTTATATAACATAAAAAAATTATGAATATATATTAAATATATTTTTCCTTATATATATATTTTTGCATTTTTAATTTTTAGTGGAAAAGGAAATAAGTTAGCGGAATATAAACCCAACGACATTATTAACAAAATAGATGAGGTAAATACAAAACGAGTTATTATATATATATATTATATATATATTATATATATATTGTTTTTTCTTTGTTATTCATTTTAAAAATAATTAATTTTTTCATATAGATTATTGAATCTCCAAAAAATATGAAGGAGCAAATGTTGGAGAAGGTAGAATTGATACATGAAAGGATGCACCTATTTGGTTATTTAACAATGTGGTATGATATGATATTCAATAAAATAATGATTTACATATGAAAAAATATATATATATATATATATATATATATATATATATATATATATATATATTTATATTTATATTTTTTTAGGATGACTGAATCAAAAATGATTGAAAATATGCTTATAAAAAGACACATTAAGGATTTATCACCAAAGGTATTGTTTGAAGAATAAATAAATAAATAAAACACATACATATATACATACACACATATACATACACATATATATATATATATATATATATAATCCACGTTTTATGAGACCAATCGATAGCCTATATATTAACATATATCTTTATTTTTTATATTTTCGAAGAAATCCGATGATGAAAATATTTATAATGATATATTAACATCTCTTATTGAGGAAGACATACATAGAAACGATTTAATTGAAGAGAGCTTGGATTATAGTAAAGAAAAAATCAAAGAAGCCGAAAAGGGTTGTTTTGTAGCAGCAATGGTAATATAAACAAAAAATAATATATACATATATATATATATATATATATATATATGTACTTTTTTTTTTTTTTTTTTTTTTTTATAAACATGCATGAAATTAATTTTGTTTATTATAACAAATTACGGTTTTATATTGATTATGACATACTGTTTTATGTATTCATTATTTTTATTTTATTATATATATATATATATATATATATATATATATTTTTTTTTTTTTTTTTTTTGTAATAGATGATGGCTAACGAATTGATAGACGAAGAAAAAAAAAAGTTTAGTGATATAAAATAAGTTACCTTGCCTGTTCAGAATTTTTCTTTTTAATTATACAATATATGGATAATTTCTATAAAGAAAAAAAAAAAAGAAAAAGAAAGACAACAAGTTATGGAAATATCAAAGTTAATAAAAGAATATTCAAAAATATATATATATATATATATATATATGTATTATTTTCCAATTTGATACGTAGAAGAATAATTAAAGTGCTTTTTTATTTGTTGGTATGGTTACACACATTTAGGAAATAAAAAAAAAAAAATATGAACGTTCATAATATTTTTCATTCTGTTGTTAATTATGATTTGGTTATATTATTACTGTTGCAAAAAGTTTTTATAACCACATATATAAAGTGTGTAAGTAAATAAATGAACATATTTATTATATATATATATTTTTTTTTTATAAATTATAAATCAGCTTGAAGGAATAAAAGTATAATATAACATTTTAATATGTTCCTTAAATGTTATAAATATAAAACAAAATTGCATTTTATCATCTTATTTTTTTATTTTATTTTTTTTTTTTTAATTTTGTTCTATATATTTTGAATGTTTTTATATACATATTTGATAAAAGAAATAAGATATATATTTTTTTATATATTTAAAAAAATATCTTTTATTTACAGCATTGTTCCATTTTCATTTGTTGTTATTTTTGACTTTGGTTTTTTTTTTTTTTTTTAGTTTTTAGTGTACATAAATAAATAAATAAATAAATATATATATATATATATATGTTTATATGTTTATATTTTTATATTTGTTCTTATTCTACAATAATTATAAAACTCCTTTATGGTAATATCTTTTTAAACCTTACAATTAAATATGTATAATTAAGCCTGAACGTATTTGAAACGAAACATATATATATATATATATATATATATATATATATATATGTATACTTATGTGCGTGTTTGTTCTTAATAATAATTTTAAATAACATATATGTATATACATATATATATAATATGCATAATATAGATATAGTTAAATATGGGGAAAAGCAACCATTTAAGCGATTTAGTAAAAAATGTTCAATTTTTTGTTACGACATGTAGAGAAAAAAATAAGAAATTGATGAGCATGAGTAGTCTTGATTTATCAGATGATGAAATATATACAACTACAATGAATCTTCTAGAAGATAAAAAATATGGGGATAAAGATGATAAGGGTAATTATATTGAAAATAATAGTAGTAAAGAATTTTCAGATGAATTAATGTATGGTATGTATAAAAAATATTCTACTACCTTTAATAAACAATTTAAAAAAACGTATACTCAGGATGATCATTATAGGAAATTGTTAAATACTTTTGAAAAGGATAAGATAACGAAGTCTGTCGATCTTAAAGGAAAGAACAATAATGTAGAAAGTATGTTTGATAGAGCAATCGGAATGGATAATGAACAGGTAGTTTCGGAAATGAATAGTAGTAACCGTAATGGTAGTAGTATCCATAATGGTAGTAGTATCCATAATGGTAGTAGTATCCATAATGGTAGTAGTAGCCACCATAATGGTAGTAGTCATAACAGTAGCTGTAGTTTAAGACTAGAAAGGATGAAAGAAAAAATGAAACAAAAAAAAATAGATGATATGAAAAATGAAATGAGAGAATACGATATACATTTATTGAAACTATATAATAAATTAGAAAGTAATGAAAGAAAAAGTAAATTGCTAAATAAAGGGAAGAACGTATCTTCCCAAAAAATAAATAGTAAGATGAATAATACAAATAATGTTATAAAATATAAAGAGAAAAAAAGAAAACATCCTAAGATAAGGCTGGATACATATAATTCAGAAATTTTAAAGATGAAAAGTGATATAATATTAAGAAGAAATAGTACAATCACAAATAAAATATATAAGAAGAGTTATAAGAATAAAACAGAAAAGAAAGATCATACTATTCATATTAATAGTAATGATAATATGGATGTAACTTATAATTGGAGGCAAAAAAAAAAAAAAAAAAAAAATGATGATGATGTTGAATCTCAAAGCAGTAAAGTTAATCAAACCAAAACAAAAAAAAATCCAAAAGAAAAAGAAAAAGAAAAAAAAAAAAAAAAAAAATTCAAATGTAAAAATAAAAGCAATATAACAAAAATGGAAGAAAAAAATGCAGGAGAAAATAGTCAAATAAAATATTCTTTTTCAGAAAATATGAGAAAAAAAAGTTCGAAAAATTCATTTTTTTCTCTTGGGAGTAAAAGGATGTCTAGGTTTTATGGTACTACATCTTCTTCAAAAAAGACACTAGATGAATATGAAAACACGTTTTTTGACGAAACATTATTATTAAATAGATTAAATAAAAAAAAAAACGATGGAATATATGACATTGGTTGTATGTACATGAATAATGAAGACGTGAGTGTTAAAGGTTCCAAAGATTTGTTTGATAGTATTAAAAAAAAAAAAAAAATGGAAAAGGTGGGAAAAATGGAAAAAATGGCAAAAATGGAAAAAGTGGAAAAAATGGAAAAAATGTCAAAAAAAACAAAAAATTTAGAAAGGACAAGTGCGAAAGAATTTAACGACCATGTTAGTGGTATTATTCCAAATAGTAAGAATAAAAATCATATGATAAATATTTATAATAAAAATAATATGATAAATATATATAATACTAATAGTATGGTAAATAGTTACAATAATGTGGTAAATACTTATAACAATGTAGTTAAAAATAATTACTATAATATGAATAGATCGAAAATGTTGAAGCATGAATTTAGTACATTTAATGATAATACAGAAAATCTAGATGATTACAAAAATATGATAAACAGTTTAAAAGGCAAAGAAGAAAAAAATAAGAAAAGAAATAATTCTTATATTGATAATATTATAAAAATAATAAATTGTTTGGTTGATGAATATGTCCCAAAATTGATTGATAGATATGAATATTATGTAAATACCTTAGATGAAAAAAATAAATTATTAAAAATAAAAATAAAAGATTCTTTAGATTTTGGAGATATACAATATGAGGAGATACGTGAGTTAAAATCTCAGTTAATTCAAAAAAATAATAAAAATAAAAAATTAAATGATACAATAGATATGTTAAAAGATAAGTTAGCATATATGAACGAATTGGAATCTAAAAATTTTGAATACCTCGATGAAATTGTTATGTTAAGAAATCGAGTAACTTATTTAGAAAAAATAATTGAAGAAAATGATCAATCCAAAGAATCTGTAGAAATTAAAAAAATACGTAGAAATTTAAGAAATATATATAAAAAGATGAAAAGTGAAATGAGATATATAGTAAATTTTAAATATAAAAATGATAAACGATATAAAAAGAAGAAAAACAGATTCTCTCTGTATAAATGGTTGTCAATAAATGATAAGGTGGAACAATATTATATGCAATATAAAAAGGATGAAAGTAATAAGAAAGAAAAGAATATAGGTAATGTGTGTTATTTGAAGGAAGGCCAAGGGAACAAAGAGATAGTAGATGATGATATGTTATCTTGTGTGGAAGAAAAAAGGGATGACCTGACAAACATAAACAATAAAAATGGTGGAAATGGTGAAAATGTTGAAAATGTTGAAAATGATCAAAATGTTGAAAATGATCAAAATGTTGAAAATGATCAAAATGTTGAAAATAATAATATGGAAAAGAATTATAAACGATTTGATAAACAAGTGGATACAAGCGATTTGTTATATTATCATGATAATATACCACTTGAAAAATGTGAGGAAGCGAAGAAAATATCCTGTAATGTTTTAGAAAACAAGATGAAAGATATTACACAAAATAATGTTAAACTAAATCAAGATGCTAATGATATCAAGTTGAATCATACAAAGCTGGGTACATTCTTATTACCAACAGTACAATTATGTAATAGTAGTAGTTTGATTATACCTATGGAAGATATTAAAAAAAATAATACTTTACAAAATAGAGATGATAAAATAAAAAATAAAATTAAGTATCCTATTCAAAGAGATTCTTTAGTCCCTTTGTGTTCATCACATCCCATTCCACTCGAAAGTTATCCATATTATCATTATTATTATAGTAATGTACATACAAAGAAGGAACCAAAAATAGATATAAATATAAATGTGGATAACAACATGTGTAATAATATTGCTTGTTGTATTAAAGGGAGAGCAAGAGGTGAAGAAGAAGGTGAAGAAGAAGGAAGAGGGAGAGTGAGAAAAAAAAAGAACGTAAGAAAATTCTTTAGTATAACTGTTCCAAAGGAACATGTTCTAAGAAAAAAAAAAAAAAAATATATTTATAATAATGAAATCATGAATGATAATAAAATTATTATGACAAAAAATTGTCAATTAAAAGATATGTTTAAGAAAGAGGAATATAAAGAAAGAAAAATAAATTGTCCTTATAAATATTATGAGAACAAAAGAAAGCGAGATTTTTTATTTTTCATAAACGCATTAAGAAGGAATGATATATTAAGTTATAATAAAAAATGTAAAGATATTTATTATAATCACCAGCTTGCTCTTGATAAAAAATGTTTAGATATAAGTAACGATTTAAAGAGAAGACGTTTTTATAAGAAATGTGTGGATCTCAGTATGATTAAAGGTAAATATGATAATAAAGTAAGCGATAATTATATATATCATGGTAGAGCAGATTGTAATGATGATATACATTTGGAAGGAAAGCATAAATATAACAATATAAATTACAACAATAATAATAATAATAATGGTAATCATAATGGTAATAATAATGATAATCATAATAATAATTATTTTAATAATTATTATAATAATGGTTATCGTAGGACACAAGCTAACGTTCGTTCTGCATTACCCTTGAATATTATACCCCATGAAAAGGTCCAGATAAACGAAAAAATAAAAAAAAAGAGAAATAATAACAATAGCATTTGTCGTTTTATATCTTTTGATTACTGTTGTAATATAAATAATATGTCAAAGAAAAAAAAACGTAGCGTTTCTTGGGAAAGCACAAGAAGTAGTAGTCATGAAGGTGAAGAGCGAATGAAAGGCGGACGAGATTATAGCAATATATTATTTTTTAAAAAATATGATGAAAAGGATGAAGATACATTTGTGCACAATAATTATAGTTATGCATATAATTCTTGTGAAGAAGTGGATATGACCAACACAAATTATAAAAATAATAATAAAAAAAAAATAAAATATAACAATAATGATGATAATAATGATAATGGTGATAATGATGATGATAATAATAATGATAATAATGATAATAATAATAATTATATATATAAAATGATTGCTAATCGTGTGGATGAGAACCCATTATTATTTAGCAACAATATTGTTCTTCCTAATCCTTTCTTACCATATGTAAAAGATCAAAACAAAAAAGAAGCACATACCACATTACAAACACAAACACAAACACAATGGAATGTTAAGGAACCTTTCGACTGTACAGATAAAAATACATATCGCTATTACAATTTATTTCATCAGTATTTAGATATAAATAGAAAGAATTACAAAAGGATAAATGCATATTTGCTTAATAACTTTGCATACACATCTGATATACCTAGAGGTTGAAGTTAAACAGATACATATATAAAAAAAAATATATATATATATATTTTTTTTTTTTTATTTTTTTTTTTTTATTTTTTTTTTTTTATTTTTTTTTTTTTATTTTTTTTTTTTTATTTTTTTTTTTTTATTTTTTTTTTTTTATAACATTTAATGGAGTTCATTTTTTATATTATCATAATAATTTTAAACAAACCAAATAGTACATTTTTTTCAAAAGGAAACATTTTATATAAATAACATAAGATTGTTTTCTATTATTTTATATGTTCATATATATATATATATATATATTGGGCAAAATTTATGAATAAATTATAAATAAAAACATCAATATATTATATTAATAGAAAATGTGGAATGAACATGAATTATTTATATTTATGGCATTATAAAAAATTTAATTGTTATACGGATATACTACAAAAAAAAAAAAAAAATAAAAAAAAATAAAAAAATAAATAATAAATTATGTACATTTTGGGATATATACATTATATACATAATATACCATACATATATATAATATATATATTATATATATGTTTATATTTATAATACTAATAAATAAAAAGAATAAATAAAATAATTTATATGCACAAAATATGAAAATATATATAAATATATTTTATATTTGTGTATACTTTTTTTTCATTTTTAATATTATAAACAAAGAAATATTGTATATATATATATATATATGCCATATTTTATATTTAAACATATATTTTTTTATTTATTTTACAATTTGATGATTTTTCTTGGATTAAAGGTGAAGGAGCCATAAAAATTAAGTTCTCTTAATTTTATTTTAACATTTTAAAAAAAAAAAAAAAAAAAAAAAAAAATACATTTATAAATTTACCATATTCTTATATTGTTTACATTTTTTTTTTTTTTTTTTTTTTTTTTTTTTTTTGTATTGTAATAATAAAAAAAAGAAAAAATGGTTTTAGATATAAATTTATTTCGTAAAGAAAAAGGAGGGAATCCTGACAAGATTAAAGAGTCTGAAAGGAAACGTTATCATGATGAAAATAATGTAGATAAAGTTATTGAATATGATGATAAGTGGAGGAAGTGTATATTTGAACTCGAAGAATTAAAAAAAAATATAAATATGATAAATAAAGAAATAGGAAATAAAAAGAAGGTTGACAAGAATGCTGATGTTGAAGATTTGAAAAAGAAGAGTTTAAATATAAAGGAAGAAATACCTAAATATCAATTGAAAGAAAAAGAATTATTAAAAGAAAGAAATAAGTATATAAGTAAAATCGGTAATTTATTAAATATTAAGGTAGTATGTTCAGATAATGAAGATAATAATAAGATAGTTAAAACATGGGGTGAATGTAAAATACTTCCAGCATGTGAAGAAAATGATAATAGTATACATGATAATGTAGTAAATAGTAATAATATTAAAAGAGAAACATTAAATAATGAAGTTGATAATAAGAAAAAAATAAAATATTATTATCATTATGATTTATTAAGAAAAATAGGTGGAGCTAATTTTAAAAAAGGTATACAAGTAGCAGGTCATCGTGGTTATTATTTAACAGGTGCAGGTTTCTTATTACATAATGCTATATTACAATATGCTTTAAATTTTTTGGTTAATAAAAAATATATACCTGTATATCCTCCATTTTTTATGAAAAAAAATATTATGGAAGAATGTGCCGAACTTGATGACTTTGAAGAAACACTTTATAAAATACCGTCTACATCAAATTCAACATTATCATCTCAACAGGTATCTACATCTCCTACAAAGATATCATCACAGGCAGATATAAAAGATGATACCACATGTAACTCTCAAAAAAAAACGAATATTCCATCAAATGAAGATTTAACAAGAGATGATTTATTTTTAATAGCTACCTCAGAACAACCATTATGTGCTTTACATAAAGATGAAACTATAGAATCAAAAAGGTTACCACTCAAATACGCTGGATTCTCATCTTGTTTTAGAAAAGAAGCAGGGGCACATGGAAAGGATATTAGAGGAATTTTACGTGTTCATCAATTTGATAAAGTGGAACAATTCTGTATTGCTTTACCACAACATAGTAATAAAATACATGAAGAAATGATACAAACATGTGAAGAATTTTATCAATCTTTAAATATACCATACCGAATTGTTAGTATTGTTTCAGGAGCTTTAAACAACGCAGCTTCTATTAAATATGATTTAGAAGGATTCTTTCCTACAAGTAATCAATATAGAGAATTAGTATCTTGTAGTAATTGTACAGATTACCAAAGTATTAATCTTAATATAAGATATTCAGATTCAAGTATTAAAATTAATGATTTAAATAAAAATACAAACTTAAATGATGAAATGGATAGTGAATATGAACATTTTTTAACAAATTTTAACACGGAAAATAAATATCATGTTCATTTATTAAATGGAACAATGGTAGCTGCACAAAGATTCTTATGTTGTCTTCTTGAAAATTATCAAAACGGCGAAGGTATTGTAGTTCCTGAAAAATTGCGCCCATACATGAACAACATGGATTTTATTCCCTTTATGGAGTGAACAAGAAAAAATTCTTGAACACGCACATATATATTATTAATTATTCACCTGACCATTCAATATATACAAAAAAATGGGCATTTAAATAATATGTAAATGTGTACATATAAGTGTATGCATCTTAATAATATGTCATTATATTATTATATATTATATTATATTATTATATATTATAATTCTTTATTATTTATTCTTTATTATTTATTCTTTATTATTTATTATTATTATTTTTTTTTTTTTTTTATGTAAAAAGAAAAATGTTATATATAATGTACTTGTAAGAACGTTCCTCAATTGTTTGTTAGACATTTATTATATTCATCATTTTTATTCATTAAATGAATTTATTATACAAATGAATGTATAAAGTTAATAATTATATATATATATATATATATATATATATATGTTTATATATATATATTATTCAAATGTATAGTTAAAGTAAATAATGAAATAGAAGAAATTAAAAATTATAATAATATATCATATTTTATCTTTTTCTATATTCTTGGTATATATTACAACCCTTATGATACATTTTTTTAAGATCAATTTTTTTTTTTTTTTTTTTATCAAATGATGAAATAAAAGTTCTTAAAAAAATAGGATTACTTCCTTACTTTCTTTTTTTTTTCTTATTTTTTTCTTTTTTATACAAAGCAAAAATTCAACTATATACAAAATATATTACATATTCTTACATATCCCCATTCTTGAAGAATGCAAGATTTGTGATGTTTACGTAAGTTATAAGGATCATTTATTTAGTTCATTTATAAAATATTTTATAATTAAATAAAAAAAAAAATATATATATGCTTCAAAGTGTTATACATATATATTATATATATATATATATATATATATATATATATAATATATGTATGTATAAATTATAAAATATTTTCTCTTCTTTTACCATAAAATATAGGTATGCACACACATATACTTCTGTGCACACGAATATTTTTCTTCTTCAAAAAAAAGGAATAAAATTTATTTCCATACAGAAAAAAAAAATTTAGCGCTATATATATAATACATCCATGTATTTTTCTTTTTCTTTTTCTTTTTCTTTTCTTTTTTCTTTATCCCCTTTCTTTTTTTACAAAATAGAAGAAATATTTAATCTAAATTTTATTCTATGAATCCATAATCAATATTTTAAGAAGAAATAAAAAATTTTCTTCATTTAAAAAAAAAAGGGTACTTTTGTTCAAAAAAAATAAAAATACATATATATATATATATATATATATGTATATTTTTCAATATATATATATTTCTTTTATATAATTCATTTTGTATTTCTGTTGTTCTTATAAATATATACAAATATAATTATATATTGTTCCCCTTTTGTATTCGGTTTGTTACTACTTTTATATATATTTATATATAATTTTTTTTTTTTTTTTTTTTTTTTTTTTTTTTTTTTTTGTGTGTATATATATTTATATATTCTGTTCAGAATAATTACAACTTTTGTTCATAATATTTATTAATCTGTTCATAAAATTTACTAATCTGTTCATAATATTTATTAATCTGTTCATAATATTTATTAATCTGTTCATAATATTTATCAATCTGTTCATAATACTTACTAATGTGTTCATAATATTTACCAATCTGTTCATAATTATGTTAATTATAACAATATTTTAATTTTCACAACAATATAATATCGTATAATATCGTATAATATCATATAATATCATATTTGTCATCATAGTTTTCAGAAAATTTCCCATTAAACCAATTTCGTGCCAATAGTGTATCCTTTTTTTTTGTTATTCTCCCATTTTATAATAGTTACATAAGCGTAGTGGACAAAATTATATGTTAAAAAAAATAATATAATAATATGAACAAGTAACAGTTGTATAATCATCATAATAATCATAATAATAATGCATGGAAGCGAATTGAAAACGTGTATTGGCGTTTGTGATAATAATAATAATAAAAATTATGAACAGTTCAGAAAATTGAAATCAAATAATGATACAATTATGAGAAGAGAACATTTGGGAGAAAAACGAGAAATGAATAATGGGGATGGAAAGGAATTAACAATTTTAACAAACAAAAGGACATATTCTAATGACAATTATAAGAATAATATGAACAATAGAAGAAGCTGTAGTAAAATAAGTTTATTAAAATATAATGAAGAAATATTTAAACATCAAAATGATAAGTGCAATGATGAAAATAATGATATGAGTGATGAAAGCCATAATTATTTATATAATGATATGTATAATGATCAATATAATGATATACATGATGATATGCCTAATAATATAAATAATGATATATATAATGATATATACAATGATAAACAAAGTGAGCTATATAATGATAAAAGTAGTGATGCTACTATATACAATGATAAACATTGTCATATGGATAAAGTGCAGAAACATAAAAATGATAAGAATAAAAAGTTAAAAAATGTTTTAAGCGGAATAAGTTATCAAATGAAAAATGCTATGAATGTATTTGGAGAAGTAAAAGAGCATATAAAGTATACAGCTAGCGAAGCAAAAAAAAATATGAATTATCCTTTTTGTAAGGCACCATGTAATATAGAAAATTTAAGGAACACGATATTTATAAATGAAGAAGAGATAGTAATAAATAAAAATATATATAAAAATATTTTCAATAAGAAGAATATTGAAAAAGAACAAGGGAAAAATAAGAAAGAGAATGAGGAACTTTTTTCATGTAATCAGAGTGATATAATAATAAAAGGTAATTATAATTTCGGTATAGATATAGAAATGGTATATGTAAATGAACAAAATAAGATAGTAGTATATGCATATGATAAAGAAACCAAAAAAAAAATACCATGTACATATAAATGGACACGTGTGTATTATAATAAGGAATGTGAATTAGTTGAAAAAAATGTATATCCTCATAAAAATGTAATTTTATATGATGAAAATGAATACGAATTAACATGTGAAGATATAGGAACAAAAATATATGTTGAATGTTCATGTATCAATAATGAGCAAATAAATGTGGAAAATTTATCTAAGTTTTATTTAAATGGTTCAACAAATTCGGAGAATTGTAATTATGAAGAGGGTGTTATTGATCAAAAAAGAATTGAACATAAAAATAAATACAACATTGATTATAATCAGAATAATAGAAATGATTCCCATGCTGTTCTTCATATAGGTAATGATAAAAGTATTAATGATTCTAATGGCTTATCATCCCTAAAACATTGTGTGACTAAGAATAATAAATGTGATGAAGAGGAGCATTCAAGAAATCATGTTCTTGAAAAAAAATCCATGTATTTATTACATAATTATTATAATAAAAATGGAAAGGAAAAAGACGACAACAATAATAATAAAAAAAAAAATATATATATGTATAAGGAGGATACACCACCTATAAAAGACTTATCATCAGATGCATATGCTTCATACGAATCATCCATATTAAATAAGAATTCATCTTCCACTATTGTTTTAAATAATGATAAAAATATTTATAATAATAAAAAATATCAGGGAGTAGCTATAGGTGAAATTGGGCCTTTAAATATAAATGAGAAAACTAAAAAAATGTTAGAACGAATTATAGAAAATGACACCATTAGATATCCTATATATATAATAAAAAAGGTATATAACGATGAAGAGACTTGTAATGATTTTATAAATAATGATGATATGAATAGAAATAAAAAAGATGATACATTAAAAATATATAATGATGATAATAGTTTAGATAGTTTTACTGTAAATTCAAATATAGAGAGTGAACATGATATGGATATATATATGTTATATATACATAAAAATGAAATAAAAATAATTGATCATAATAATATGAATCACATGAACAATGTTAATAATATTATGAGTAATGTAAAATCTATGGATAAGATAAAAAAAAATATGTGGACGCATAAATTTCATTACATATATCCATATGTTCATTTTATGGGTACAAAACATAAACAAAATAATAAAAAGGATACTTTTCAATTATATATAAATGAAAAAGAATATTATATATGCAAATGTTTATATAAAAGACATAGAGATTTAATAGCTATTATATTAAGATATATGCATGCAAACCTATATATAATAAATGATTATATTTTTAATAATATAAATCAAAATTTTGAAAAAACAAGAGTTAAAAATATATTTGAGAATATTGATGTTAATTATATCTTGCAAAATATAAATAAAGAGTTATTAATAAATCGTAAAATAACTCAAAAATGTTATCTAAAAATAAATAAATTGCAAAGTGAAAAAAATATGTTGGAGGAGGAGTTGAAGAGTACAATCCAGGCCTTTCAATCTCAGCTGGGTAAACAAATAAATAAATAAATAAATATATATATATATATATATATATATATAAATTTATGACATAATAAAAGTAGCATGATATATTTTGTGTGTTGTATATATATATATGTGTTATATATATATGTATTTTTTTTTTTTTTTTCAATATATCTTGATTTTATCTTGATTTTATTAGATAATGTGAAAAAATTCAAAGATGAAAACGACCTTATACAAACAAATGAAAAGCTCATGAAGGAAATAAAAATATTGCAAGAGAAGTATAGAAACGTAGATTTGTTTTTCAAAAATAAGGTAGCCTTAAGAAAAAATATAATATAATATGAAATAATTAAATAAAATATCTATATATATATTTATTAAATATATTTCTTTTCTACATTAGTATAAGACATTGATAAGTGACATAGAAAAGTACAAAAAATTATTGGAGGAAAATAAATCCAAGGTAATTCAAACGTGTACTATAATATATATATATATATGTGCATATATATGTACATATATATGTACATATATATATGTTTATATTTTTTTATTTTTCCTATGTCGTAGGTTAATGAAGATGACGTGGAAAAGTTACAATCGAAATTGAGGACACTAGAAAAAGAAAAGGCATGTCCATGAAATGGATAAATAAAAAAAAAAAAAAAAAAAAAAAAAAAAAAATATATACATATATACATATATATATATATAACAAATGTGATAATATTACTAAAAAAAATATAATTTTTTTGTTCTCGTCGTGCAGGATAATTTATTAAATGAAAATGTTCAAATGTGCAATATATACAACGAAGAGAAAAAAAACAAAACTGAGCTGGAAAATAAGTTGAAAGGTTTAAGCATAAAACTAGAGACTTTAAACAATTCTTTACAGGTAAAATGAAAAAGAATTGTAATAATTAAAGGATATATATATATATATATATATATATATATATATGTATGTATGTATGTATGTATGTATGTATGTATGTATATGTGCATATATCTATATATAACATTTGTGTGTTAGACAATATTTTTTTATATAACATATACTATTTCATATATCATTTGTATTTTTATATGTAGGAAGAAAAAATTCAAAGAAATATTAATTCCGAATCCTTAAAAGAGATGGAAGAATTAAAAAGAAACAATAAGGATTTACAACAGAAAAATGTAAAAATTTCGGATGAAATGAATTTATTAATAACTGAAAAAAATAGACTAACCAAATTAGTAGATTCTCTAACAAAAGGTAACCCCTAAAAGGAAATTGTCGCAAGGAAATATGTATAAATAAATATAAACATATATACATATATATATATACATATATATATATATATTTTATCTTAGATATAGAAAAGTCTAAAATAAATAAAAATGTGAAGAGTACAGACAATAAAATGGATATGTAAGAATAAAATAAATAAATATATAAATAAATAAATAAATGTATAAATAAAAATATATTTCTTTTATGCTTCGCCTTTATAAACACAAACATATATATATATTTATATATATATATATATATATATATATATTTATATTTATATTTATTTATTTATTTGTTTATTTATTTGTTTCCCTTTTAGAGATCAAGATAAAGAAAAGTTATTCAAAGAAATTTCGTTATTAAAAGATGAAAACGAATTATTAAAAAAAAGAATAAAAAAGTTGGCAAAAATGAGCACCATCAGAACTTAAGGGTTGTTATATACCTCTTCCCTTGTTTTTGTATTTAAATATGTGCAGCACAATTTATTCAAATATTTAATTTATAAATTTTAATTTATTTATTTTATATGATTATTTTTAAAGAAATTTTTTTTTTTTTTTTCTTTTTTCTTTTTTCTTTTTTCTTTTTTCTTTATATTTGTTTCCTATTAAACTGTGATGATACACATTCTCACTTGAAAATTAAATATTTTTTTTACTATATTTTGTCTTTTTTTTTTTTTTTTTTTTTTTTTTTTTTAAATGAAAATATTTAAAGTATATAACCATACTTTAGTAGAAAGAGAAAAAGAAAAAGAAAGAAATAAAGAGGAAAAAAAAAAAAAAAAAAAAAGGAAGGATTTAAATTAATATATATGTACACATATGATTATATATATGTAAAGTTTTTAATTAGATAAAAAATTGTTAAGAAGAATAATTTTATTAATTAATAATTTACATTGAAAAAAAAAAATAAATAAATAAATAAAAATAAATATATATAAGTTAAACATTCCTTATATATACATACATATATATATATATTATATATTATATATATATATATATATATATATATTTAGGAAGGCCTTATTGTAAAGTTCAAAATTGTGATACACGTATATGTAGAATAATATAAGTATATATATATATATATATATTATATATATGTGTTAATATAATATTTAATTATGAAGGATATTTACATATTAGGTTACTATTAAAAAAAAAAAAAAAAATTATATATTTTTTTTTTCTCTTTTATATATTGACATATGTTTGTATATATATATATATATATATATTTTTTTTTTTTTTCTCTCTTTTTATATTGACATATGTTTATATATATATATATATATATATATTTTTTTTTTTTTTTTATATATTGACATATGTTTATATATATGTATATTTTTTTTTTTTTTTATATAAATATACATGTAAGCACCGTTTGACAAATTTTTATTTATTACATATTGAATTGATTTATGGTTTATTTGATAATGTTTAATAATTACAAAGTTTGACTAGCATATCCCTAAATTCTTTAAAGTCGATTTCTCCATCATTATTTTGATCCACTTCTTTAAGGACGGTTTTCCAACATTCTGAGCTGACATCACTAAGTCCAAATAATTGAGCTAATTCATTTGCTGATATTTTACCTGACCCATCTTTATCAAATAATTTGAAGGCTTTTTCTAATCTTTCAGTTGATAATAAAAGTTTTCGATCAATAGAAACTGTTAAAAATTCAGAATATTCAATATATCCATTTTGATCTAAATCTATAGAATTCAAGATTTGATCAACTTCATATTCGATAGCAGCATTATCTAAATCACTTGTATCTTCTCCTTTAAGTTTTAATAATTCTTTGTATCCTATTATGAGTTCATTTCTATCTAATTGACCATCACCATTTTTATCCATCTTTTTAAAAATTTTTGTTAATTCTTTTGTTTCATCAATTGTTGTTAATTTGGAACCCATATATAATAAAGCTGCTTGAGCTAACTTCTGGGTACTTTGAAATTGTCTGATATTTGCTATACTCAATTCTAAGGACGGAATATCTATATTTAAGTTATCTTTGCTTGTCATCATTTTTATCCACTCATGTTCTAGTGCGTCCCTTGCCGATATCCTAACAGCACTCGTATACATGAGCATTTTTTTTATTAAGTCTTTTGCCTTATCACTAATTTTTTTGAATTGTGGTAAATCGAATGTATATTTCCCCGCTTCCACTTTTTTTAAAATATCGTATTCGTTCGACCCGTTGAAAGGGGGGCACCCTGTACAAAAAAAAAAAAAAAATAAAAAAAAATAAAAATAATAAAAAATAAAACATATATAAAATTGTGAAAATGCATTTGTGAGCATAATATTTATGATCATTTTATTTATCATCTTAATATTTATGATCATTTTATTTATCATCTTAATATTTATGATCATTTTATTTATCATCTTAATATTTATGATCATTTTATTTATCATCTTAATATTTATCATCATTTTATTTATGATCTTTTTATTTATCATCTTAATATTTATGATCTTTTTATTTATCATCTTAATATTTATGATCATTTTATTTATGATGGATGATGTGCTGATTTATATATTTGTTTATTATTACCTGAGAGAAGTATGTAGAGGATCACTCCACATGACCAGATATCACATTTTTCGTCGTATGTACCATGTAATACATCTGGAGCAATATAATAAGCAGTTCCTATTTTGTCTTTCATTTTTTTACTATATTCAAAATGTGTAGATAATCCAAAGTCGATAATTTTAATTATCATATCTTCTTTATTTTTAGTTTCTAATAAAATATTTTCTGGTTTTAAATCTCTATGAACAACATTATTTTTATGCATATATGTAATTCCACTTAAAATTTGTTTAATAATTCTTGCTGCATCTATTTCATAAAATCTCTTTCTACTAATAATTTCATCAAATAATTCTCCTCCTGTATATACATCAGACACTAAATAATAATAATTATTATCTTCAAAAAATTCATATAATTTCATTATATTAATATGATCTAACATTTTTAATAACTCTACTTCTCTTAATAAACTTTCTTTATCAGTTTTTCTTTTAACATGTTTTTTGCTAATAACTTTTATTGCATACTCATGACCAGTATGTTTATCCCTACTAAGTATCACCTCACCAAAAGAACCTTTACCCAATATTTTTATTCCTTTATATTGTTCATTAAATACAACATTACTATTCTGTATAAACATACCAGGTCTTAATTTACTATTATTAAAACTATTCTCTACGATTTTCTTAGATATACCTACACTACTCTCTTTCATTTCATGTCTCTCATTACCCCCTTTCAAACTTTTCTTATTTGTTTTATGGTGTTCATTTTTTGTGTTGTTAACACTCGATACCTCTTGTCCCATATTTTTTTTCTCAATATGTTGATACCTTCTTCTTTATATATTGTCTAATGAATTCTTATGATACCTTTTGCAATTATTATATGCATATATATATATAAAATATATCTTATATGTATGCTATCTATATTCGGTCAGTGTAAAAATATGTAAATATAGAGACACGTATTTCTTAGATAGAATATAAAACATATGAACGAATGAATAAAATAAAAAAAAAAAAAAAAATATATATATATATGAACATGAATGAATATACAAATTTTTATAAACGTATATATTAAAGTATGTAAAAAAAAAAAAAAAAAAACTATATAAATAAAAAAAAATATATATATATATATATATATACTTTTATTTTATTTTATTTTGTTTTATTTTGTTTTGTTTTGTTTTATTTTGTTTTGTTTTATTTTGTTTTGTTTTATTTTGTTTTTATTTTTTTTTGTCCACCTTCCATATATATATAAATAAAATTCTTTAGTCTATTATTTTTTTATACTTACAAGTTAACATTAATGTTACGTTCTTCATATATATATTATATATATGTATGTGTGTTTATATACATACACTTATATATGATATAATATATATTTATTTATACACTTCTATATATATATATATATATATATATTTTTATTTATATAGTTTTTTTTTTTTTTTTTTTTTTTTTTTTTTTTTTTTTTCCCCATTTATTTATACCTTCATATTTTTTTTTTTTTTTTTTTTTTTTTTTTTTTTTTGTGTGCATGTGCTAGGAAAGGTAGGAAACAAAATGCACTGAAAAGATAGGGAAACCTTTTTTTTACACACAATATATTAATACTTTACCTAGAAAATAATAATATATATAAAGTATGTATTTAAAATAAAAAAAAAAAAAAAGAACATATAAAGGAATATTATATGATATATATTCACTTTTGAAGAAAAATATTTATGGAGATAAAAGTATATATATTATAGTGTGTATATTTTTTATGTCATGGAAACAATAAAACTAAAATGTATAAATATATAAATATAAATAAATATAAATAAATATATATATATAATATATATATATATATATATATATATTAATAACCTTTTCCGTCAAATATGAAAAATTTTCTGGTTGACTTATACCTTTTTTCATGCTCCTTTAAAAAAGTTAAAATATATATATTTTTTTTTTT
The DNA here is from genome assembly GCF_000002765.6 of Plasmodium falciparum 3D7. NCBI lineage: Eukaryota > Apicomplexa > Aconoidasida > Haemosporida > Plasmodiidae > Plasmodium > Plasmodium falciparum. The sequence continues at coordinate 754,584 of NC_004328.3, read as the reverse complement.
TTTTATATTTATTATTTTAATTGTGGTTGAATGTGAAAGTGTAATACATATAGACAATATGGGACATCTTAAATGTGAGACAGTTTTTTCAAAAAAAATAAAAAAATAAAACTTACATAAATATTAACACATATATATTATATATATATTATATATATATGTTTTATTTTTAAAATAAGACAATATGGTAAAAAAAAAAAAGATATTTATTAAATATTATGACTTTTTAAAATATATTAATTATATATAAATAAATAATATATATAATAAAACAAATTTGAGTTATGTCATATTTAAATGCATACATTATTAGCATGTTATTACACACAATATAAAATATATATATATATATATATATATATATATATATTTATTTATTTATTTATTTATTTATACATGTTTTATTTTAAACAATATAACAACATAATATATGCTCATATTAAGTCATTTTTTTAAAACATTAACTCTATGTCAGCATATTCAAGAGCTTGTATGGCCCATTGTGGTAAATTTTTTTTCAATTCTTCTATCATATTTTTTGATTTCATATTTAAATTTTCTGAACCTTGTTCATGCTTCTTATCACTCTTCATCATCTTATCATCGTTTATATTCTTTTCATCGTTTATATTCTTTTCATCGTTTATATTCTTTTCATCGTTTATATTCTTTTCATCGTTCATCATCTTATCATCGTTCATTTTCTTTTCATCGTTCATTTTCTTATCATCGTTCATTTTCTTATCATCAGCACAAGGAATTTTGTAATTACCATTTTTAACTCCCACAACAAAATGGTTATACAAAAAAGTTGTTATGAATTGATTAAGTTTGTTCGAAAAAATAGCCACCCTCATCAGATGGCACATATAAAGAGTAAAATAAATATTATGTAATGTTAGTAATACGTTTGTTATTGTATTTCTTTTCGATATAAGATAATGTAAAGCTGCTTTTGTATATTTTAAACATACGTAACATTTACAATTATTTTCTAAACGTGAAAAGTCATATTTATATTTTGCTTGTTTTAATTTTATTGTTCCATCAAAACTTACTGCAGTATTAAATCTTGCCGTTCGCGATGGATATACACAATCATACATATCATAACCGAATAAAGAACAAAATATTATATCGACTATATATCCTATTCCCATTATATATCTACATTTATTTGTTGGCAAATAATTATATTTTTTATTCTTTTCATTTGAACAATGATGAATAATCTCAATAAATTTCTTTTTCTTTTCTCCTCCACATAAACCTCCAACAGCATATCCATTTAACTTCTGACGTAAAATATAATCCATAGAGATATTTCGTAAATCTATATGTAACCCACCTTGAACTATACCAAATAAACTCTGTTCTTCTTTTTTTTTATGAATATCTATACATCTCTTTAACCATCTATTAGTACGATGTGTAGCTTCTTCAATCTTATTTTTATCTTCTTCTAAAGATGAACGAACGTCATCTAAAGCCATGATGATATCACTACCTATAAAATTCTGAAGTCTTATCGATATTTCGGGAGAAAGTAATATATCTTCTCCCATGTCTACATATTTTTTGGTTTTACAACTATTCTCTTCATTTGTATTGTTATAAGTTTCATCACAAACATTTTTATTTATCTCATCAAAAATATCATGAGCTACTACATTGTCACGCACTACTACATTGTCACGCACTACTACATTGTCACGCACTACTACATTGTCACGTACTACTACATTATCATTATTATTATCATTATGCATGTCGCTACACACACTTTCATATGTTTTCTTTACTACATCTCCAACATTGCAGGCCTTGATATTTTTCTTTATAACCTCACTATTATAAATATTATTAAATAATATCCCTTCCTCTAAAATTTTTATCCTTTTGCTTAAGGATACCATCTGGAAACCACCAGAATCAGTAAGCATGGCGTTGGGAAATTTTATTAAATTATTTATATCTTTATTATATTCAAATATGGACATATCATATATATTAGATAAATGATACGTATTACTTAAAATTATATAATCACATATGTCGTTTACATCTTCTAATGTTAATCCTTTAATACAGCATTTTGTACCTACAGGCATAAAAAAGGGGGACAATATAATTGTGTTCTTTTGTACACGCTCACCACTACAAAAATTATTACTATTATAAATATTGTGATTATTATTATTATTATTATTGTTATCATCATTCAGATACTTCTTTTTTATTACGATAAGATTTATACGAGCTCTTTTGTTCTTTTTTATATTAATAAGCTTCAAGTTTTTGCGGTAATCTTTAATTTTTTTTTTTTTATACCTATTACAAGGTTTGTCATTATCGTATATACAATCTACCTTGCTTTTATTCTTATCATCATCATCATCCATATATTCTATCTTTTCATTATCATCCATATCGCTGTCATCAGAACTACTTATATAATTAGAAAAATAGTCTTTATTCGGGCCCTTTCTTAATTCATGAATTACTCTATTTATATCTTTCATATCAACATAAGCAAAATTATCTTTACAGAATCTTACAAAATTATTATAATTCTCATGATCTTCTTTGGTTAAAAAATCATATACAAGGGGTTCTTCATAATTATTATTTGTAGTATTATGTTGTTCTTCATTTATTTTTTCATTTTTTCTCTTTTTTATTAATGTAGCATCATTTTCTTCACTCATTTTTTTCTTTTTATTAATTCTTGGCTTGTTCCTACAGCTTTGCGTTGTATTTATGTATGTGTTTTTATTGGAAACAAATTAAAAGAAATGAATAAACAAATAAATAAATATTATATATATATATATAATATACATGTAACACAATTTTTTAATTTATATATTTTATAATTACTATTTTATTTTATTTTGACTTGATTTTATTATTTTTTTTTTTGTTGTTGTTGTAGCCTTATAGTGATATTTATTTAAATTATATACTTATTTTATTTATAATAATTTTATTTAAAAAAAAAAAAAAAAAAAAAAAAAACCGTCATGATTCCTTTTTTTTTTTTTCTTCTTCAATAATATATAGAGATCATCTAATGACAACACATAGAAACTTTAAAAAAAAAAAGTTTATATCTAAAAAGATTAATAAAAATAAATATATTATTTAATTTTCTGTGTTCTCCTCTTTGTTAATTATATATATATATATATATATATATATATATAATGTAACTCGAAAAATATAAAAAATTTATAGTATGTATATAATATAAGTGTTCTATAAAAATAGTTAAGGTATAGATCATATATATATATATATATTATAATATATATATCATAAATAATAAGAGTTAAAAATCTTTAAGAAAAAAAAAAAAAAAAAAAAAAAAAAAAAAAAACATGAAAACAAATTAATTATTATTTCACATATGAAAAAGATAACATAAACATATAAAAGGTAAAGAAATGTATAAATAAATAAATATATAAACATATATATATATATATATATATATATATATATATACATATAATTAAATATATTATACTTGTATATATATTTTTTTTTTTTGGTGATAATTTTTTATTTTTATTCATGTCAAAACTTAAAACATAAAATATAAATAATAAAAAAAATATAGAAACAAAAGGCGTTTTATATACATAAACATAAAAATACTACAAAAAAAAAAAAAAAAAATGAAAACTTTTAAGATTAATACCTAAAGGTTGAATTATGAAATAATTATAATATAATAAAAATATAACATATAAATAATATATATATTATATATAATATATGTATATATATTTATTTATATTGTACCAAAAAATATAATAAATAATAAATAAAAAATATAATTTATATATATATATTTTTATTTTATATTGTGTATTTCCTATTTCAAAGTTGATCTAGATACGTTTCTTGTAATTCCATAAAATTCTCAAATTCTTCTTGTGTCATGTCTTGTTGTAGTTTTTGAGCATCTACAGAAAGTACAAAAGAGGAGTCAGATATAATTCATGCAATTTAAAATATATACATATATATATATATATATATATTTGTTCTATTTTTATTTTCTTACCTAAAAGGGAGAATCTCTTGTTATATTTCTTGACATAAAAAAATGGCAACTCAGGTTCAAGCATTTGTTCTTCTTCTAACTGTTTTGCGTTTTCATTACTTTTAGAAACATTCTGTTGAGCCATTTTTTCATTTTGTTTATTTTTCCTTTCTTTCTCTTTACTTATAAAATCCTCAACCTTTGCATTACTATTCTTTCTTACATTTTTTGTAGGATCCTCATGTTCCACATGTTTACTTACACTCTTCTTACTTTTAACATTCATACATATTTTTATCTTCTTGTCCTTTTTCAAAATGCTACTACTACACGTGTCCGTAAGGCCATCGTCTTTTTTTCTTTTCCCTCCATCCACAACTTTATTAAGTTGACCTAAAAAAAAAATATATATGTATATATATATATATATATATATATATATATTTATTCATTTATTTATTTATATGTCCATATATTATATTATTTATTTTTTTTCTTATGTGCTTATTAAAAAATTATGACTTATTCATATTTCACATGAATTGTTCAGGCAAAAAAAAAAAAAAAAAATATATATATATAATATTCTTTATAAGTTTTTTTTTTTTTTTTTTTTTTTTTTTTTTTTTTTTTTTTTTTTGTGTATGTTCGTTACTTTGTGAAATTAGTGATGAGTTATTTGTCATGGACACCTCAGAAGAATTATTTGTAAAGGATTCATCAGAGGATCGTTCAAAAAAGAAAGAATTGGAGTTTACATTTTTTTTACTGAATTTTTCAGTATATAAAGGGATGAAATAATTTTTTAGTTTTTCTATATGTTCTTTTAAAATGTTAAGATATTTGGTGTATTTGTTGTAGATTTTTTCATCATTGTGATCGTCATTTTCCTGTACGGAAAAAAATAAAAAATAAAAAATAAAAAAAATATATAAATGTACATATTTATATATGTAGACATTTATAATTTACAAATTGACAACTAATCATCTTATAATATTATATTTTATTTATTATTTCTTTTTCTTTTTTTTTTTTCATCAGCTTGTTTTACTTACGATTAACTCTATTTTATTATTACAGTAACACAGAAAATGAGCGTCGTAAGAATCTAAGGGAAGTATCTGAGCGTCTAGCTGAGAATATGTGGCATTACAAAAATTACAAATATAAATATCACTTTCATTTTTTTTTTTTTGCAATTCATTTTCCATTTGTTTAATCCTAAAATCTAGTACATAGACTATGTAGTTATTTAAACAATAAAAGGTTTGAAAGTTGGTTCCCTTTTCATTATTTTTATATTTTTGTATTTCTATAATGAATTTATCTTTTAATAATTTAGATAGGATACTTCTTATCTTTTGTTCATTCATATTAATGTTATTAACAATATCCTTTTCTAAATATAGACATTCGTTATTAATAAACAAATCAAAGATAACTATTTCTTCATCACTCATAAAAAATCTACTAATATATATCATCAGATATTGAAAAAATTTTTTTTCCTTATCATAAAAAATATCTTTACTGTTCTCCATTGTTTTATAGGAAACAAATTAGAAAAAAAAAAAAAAAAAAAAAAAAAAAAATTAAATGATATATGAAATATAAAATATAAAATCAGAAAGAACAGAAGGATGGATGGTAATTATAATTAATTACATTTTTGAATATAAATAATACTAAAGGAGTGTGGAAAAAAAAAAAAAAATAAAATAAAACATAAAAAATAAAAATAAATATATATATTATACATATATATATATATATATATAAGCGTATGTAGTTGATTGTGCTGAAGTATTATACAAATAAGGCAAACGATTTCGTCCTTATTTCTTCTTATTTTATAAAATAAATGGAACTCGAAAAATATAAAAATCCATGGTTGTAATATTAGTTCAGTTGGTATAAAATTAATATTACATTTCCAAAAAATTATATATAAGAATAAAAGAAGTTATATATATATATAAATAAATATATATTATATATTATATATAATTATATATAGGTTTTTTTTTTTTTTTTTTTTTTTTTTTTTTTTTTTTTTTATGATATAATAAATATGTATACTTTTCCAATGTTATGATTTTAACATATAAATATATTTAATTGAAATATATATTATATATATGTGACTTTTTTTTTTTTTTTTTTTATTTTTTTTATTTTTTTTATTTTTTTTTTCTTTTTCTTAATATTTATGTGTATTGAATTATTTTCACATTGTTTTATAAAATCAAAGTTATGTTGTTTCAACATTATATAATTTTTTCATGGCCTCTTTTTTTTTTTTTTTTTTTAAAAGTTTTTGAGTGTAATAAAACTTTGATAAGTTTTCAATGATATATATATATATATATATATATATATATATATATAATTTTATGAAAGAAAAAAGAAAAAAAAGAAAAGAATTTAAGAAGTTGTTAATATATATATATATAATATATATATATATTTTATATAAGTTTAAAAAAATATGGAAATGCTAAATATGTAATAAAAATGTAATATATATATATATATATATTTGCTTATTTTATTTAATTTTTTTTTTTATTTCTTTTTTCTTTCTTTCTTTCTTTCACTAGCTTTATAAAAATTATTTAATATATATATAAATAAATATAGTTTTATTTTATAAAGCAGTGTATTTAGAAAAAAAAAAAAAAAAAAAAAAAGAAGCAAAGAAAAAAAAAATATAAATATAAATAAATATATATTATATATATATATAATATATATAATCTATATACATTATATTATGTACATATTATATTCCTCTATTTATATATATATATATATATATATATATATTATATGCAAAAAGATCATTAAATATATATATATATATATATAATATACATATATATTATATAGTATATAATAATAATATATATTTTTTTTTGTAACAAATTTATATAACAGCAATAATTTATGAACAGTTTTTTCGTATATATAAAAAAATTGCAATATACGAAGAGAAACACCAAAAAATTAAAAATAAAACAAAATAAATAGATACAATATAAAAGTTTATATGTTTTTTTTTTTTTTTTTTTTTTTTTTATAAATATTAAAAAAAATGTCATCATATTGAATATATATATAAAATATATATATATATATATATATATATATATATTTATTTATATATATTATGGTAGAGATGATATGTTAGAAGAAAATGGACAGCCATAAAATAGCAAAACCAAAAAAAAAAAAAAAATAATAAATAAAAAAAAAAAAAATAATAAATAAAAAAAAAAAAAAATATATTTATATATATATATATATTACATTTATATTTATTCTTTTATTGTTTTATTTTTTTTGTGCACATACCTTTAGCATCAAAATAAAATATTTTCTTTTCTTTTATTTTTTTTATTTTATTTTATTATTATTATTATTTTTTTTTTTTTTTTGGTATATATTCTTTACTAAATTTCATACTATATATTTATCATGATGAAAATAATAAAGAAGAATTAATTTATTATGAATACATATTTTTTAAAATAATGGAATGTAAATATACATATATATATATATATATATATATATATATATATAACATATACATACATATATGAATAAATACATATATACATGTTTTGTTAATGTATCATATTTTCCTAAACTTTCGAATGAACAGATTGATGATATTTTGTTTTTTCAAGAGTTATAACATTTTGAAGAAAATGTAGGATAATGTGACAACACATTCTTTAAAAAAAAATAAAATATATATATATATATTATATTTACTGTGTATTTTATTTAATTTTTTTGCGTGTGTTATATATATATATATATATCAATATTAATATATTTATAATATTTATTTTAACAAAAATGCCAGAAAATTTGTTAAAGGAAGAAAACAAAAAAGGAGATAAAGATCGAGAAATAATTCTTTTGGGATTATTAAATTTAGATTCTTTATATGGAGAAAATTGGTTTGAAGAAAAAGAAAAAATAAAAAAAGATATAGAAAATAAAGCTGTTAAATTAAATCAAGCATTTAAATATCCATCCATATTTTATGAACATTTTGAATTCTTATCATCTGATGAATATAATTATGTAAAAAATAATTATATATACAGTGCTATACTTATATATAACCCTAATATTTCTAATAAACATAATATTGAAAAAAAAAAAAACCAAGGATCAAAAATTAAAATTTGTCATAATGGTGTGATAGACTCAAATCAAGGCAAAGAGCTTACAGGAACACAACATACAAATGAAAAAAGGAATTATGAGGACAGAGGTTATCTAAAAAATGAACCAGTAGATCATTCAAAAAATGAATCAGTAGATCATTCAAAAAATGAATCAGTAGATCATTCAAAAAATGAATCAGTAGATCATTCAAAAAATGAATCAGAAGATCATTCAAAAAATGAACCAGTAGATCATTCAAAAAATGAATCAGAAGATCATTCAAAAAATGAACCAGTAGATCATTCAAAAAATGAACCAGTAGATCATTCAAAAAATGAATCAGTAGATCATTCAAAAAATGAATCAGTAGATCATTCAAAAAATGAACCAGTAGATCATTCAAAAAATGAACCAGTAGATCATTCAAAAAATGAACCAGTAGATCATTCAAAAAATAATTCTAAAGATTGTCTAAATCATGATGAAAAACACCATGCCGATGGTAATCACGATAAAAAAAAAGAAGGCATAGGAGTTCTTGTTATAACATGTAAAAAAATGGAAAAAGTAAAAATGAAACATTTACTTATAAAAATGTTAAAAAAAGAAATAAAAGTAGAATCGGTTGTTCTTAAATATAAAGAAAATATACCACATCTTCCTAAATCGAATAATGAAAATAAGCAAAAACAAACTGAAATTAAATATCTTGATAAAGAAGAAAATATCTCTTCTCCTTTTATGTTAAACAAAAATTTCGACGTCAAAAGAAATAATTTTTTCAACATGACAGCTTATATATATGGTAAGAACAGAATGTCTGAGTGTATATGAACAAATATATCTAAATAAATAAATAAATATATATATATATATATATATATATTTATATATATATATGTATATATTTATATATATATATTTATATGTATATATTTATATATATATATTTATATGTATATATTTATATTTATCTTTTTAGGCTCGTCGAACATTCTGGCCAACACCAGCCTCGTACAGAGAGAATACTGTGATGATGAGTGGGCAGAGAAATTAAGAAAAACGAAAAAAGAAAAACAAGAAAATAATCAAAGTACTGATGGTTTTTCCAATAATATATTAATTAGGTCCTTCACCTCCTTGTTCAAAAAATAAAGTTATTTCAAAAAATAAAAGATAAGCATATATATATATATATATATATATATATATATGTATACTTTTACATATGTGCATATTTTTTTATTTTTTATTTTTTTTTTTTTTTAAGTATACATAATATTACATAAACATGTTCACAAAAAAAAAAAAAAAAAAAAATATACATATATATATATATTACATATATATATGTATATATTTATTTTATGTTATTTTTTTTTATGTTTTCTTAATTTGAATTAAATATTTGTTATCAATAACAACTTAGTTACTTTCATATTTTTTAGCATCTTTCCAAAACCTTTTTCACGTCAAAATGTTTGGATAATTCCTAAAAAAAAAAAATATATATATTACATATTTTGGTCCATAGTTAGGCATATAAAAACGCATTCACACTTACAATACATACATATATATATATATATATATATATATTTTTTTTTTTTTTTTTTTTTTTTTTTGGGGGCCCCCCGTCACTCACTGTCGTGTCGTTCAAATAAATAATGTTCTCGTATATGGTCGCAGGTATAAAAGGATATAAGACATATATAAAAAATTTAAACATTAAGGAATAATTAAAAAAGTAAACGATTTTTAAGTTTTTTAAAAATTCTTGTATGAGTTGAAAAATATCCTTAAAAAGAGATAAGATACTGGTAATGTTCGTAGAAATGTTTTCAGAAAAAATAAATAAAAGTACAAAATGGTTTCTCATAATATTATTAAAATAAAATATTAAATAAAAAAATAATAAATGATTATCATATACTAACGGGAAGTGAACAAAATTTATCACGATGGTAGGTCTACCTAGTTGATCTAATCCATATTCATAAATAAAATAATATTTTTTGAGTTCCTCAAATTTCTTTTTTTTATCATACATATAAGCTAAGCGTATACAGTTTTCTAAATTGAAATCTTCTTTTCTTTCTATTTGATTTAGATGAAAGAAATTTTTATGACTTTCTTTTTCATCTTTTAAATTGATAAAGTCGGTATCTCCATGTTTAAAAATTGTGGAACAAGAAGAAGATGAGTAGGATATATGGGATGATGAAAATGAAATACTATGTGACGATTCGTCTGATGTTTCATAAGACATCGAATTATTGGATGTATAACATGAAGATGACAAACTTTTGTTATATGAATAGTTTTCAAAATCGTTCTTTTTTTCTTTTTCATATATATTAAATTTATGATCATTACTATAAAATTGTATATCGTCTGATAAATGAAGTTTTTCTTGTACAACAATATTGTTATTCATGTTATTAGTATTATCAATGTTGTTAGTATTATCAATGTTATTAATATTATCTATATTATTAATATTATCTACGTTATTAATATTATCCATGTTATTTGTATTATCTATATTATTAATATTATCTACGTTATTGGTATTATCCACATTTCCCATTTGATGAAATTTTTTTTTTCGTCTTATTCGCCTTAAACTCCTAAAAATGCGGATGCTCCTATTCCGAACATCAATGGCCCCATATTTATTTCCCACTATAGATATGTTGGTCGAGAGATACCTTTCTTGATTATTTCTTGGGAAAAATATGGACATATATTTCAATAGAAGGAAATAGATATGATTCGATTTCGTTACAAATATAATACTTTTGATTGTATTATAAAATTGAGGGATCATAATTAGAGAACGTATACTTTTTAATAATGTTATTAAGAATATATTTATTGGGAAGAACATATGAAAATTGATTATTGGAATAGTTAAGGTTTCTATTTTTTTTTCAAAACATACATATAAAATTTCATAAACACATAAATTCATAGTATTATGTGTAGCTAAAATAAATTTACTATTATATTTAGGTAACATAATATGTAATATATATTTATGTATATTATCATAACTATTTGTTAAATATACTTCTCCACTTTTTTTATTCTTTATTTCAAACTTCTCTTCTTCTTCTAATTTCATTAAACTTGATGAAAATAAATTGTTACAAATATCTTTCGAATATCTATAATTATTATTTGCAAACAAAACAATAGCATGACTCTTTATGTTCGTAATATCGCCATTATATGTTTTTATTTTCTCATTCAAGTTATTATCGATCATATATATTTTATTCTGTAAACTAAATTTATACAATCTTTTCATATCGTATCTACTTTGTTTTATGTCAATAATTTCTTTCTTATCATCAAAATATAACATATGGTTTTTATCATATGGTATATTTGGCTCATTTGGTTCATTTGGCTCATTTGGTCCATTTGGCCCATTTGGCTCATTTGGCTCATTTGTCTTATTTCCCCCATTTGTGTTATCCACTTTACCTGCACACCTCTCTTTCCTATCAAAATTGTATAACTCATCAGACTGATCATCTATGTACTTTTTAATATCATACACTTTTGAAAACTCTTTACAAATGTTTGCATATTCCTCTTTAGTGATAATAAAATTTTGTTTGAAATTATAATCGTTGTCATAAATATAGGTTATCTTTTTTTTTCTTTTTTTTATTATTGCTTGTTCAGGTGAATTTTTTTGTGTGTGCAAATTATGAGAATGTTCACTTTCCTTAAAATTATAATTTCCAAAAGGATGATTATTTATTACATCTTGACAACATTTTGTATCGTCACCACAATTAATACTTTCGTTTGTTTTTAATTCTTCCTTTGGTAAAAAACAAAATGAAGAATCACTACTTTTCCTTTCAGAAATAAAAGAAAGAAGGAAATTAAAATATGCACAATCAATTGTATATATTAAAGGATGGAAAAGTAAATTTGGTGAAAACTTTTTTCTGACATATACATTATGTTCATCATAATTATAATAAAAATCATCTTCTTCAATAAATAAAACTTCATGAATTTTATTATATATATTTACATAATGAAAAACAGAATAATTTAAATTATTCCAACTTATTATATCTTTATTATCTATACATTCTTGTTTTTCTTTATCCTCTAGAAATTTTTCATCACATATACTACTCATATGGTTTATATTATTTAAACTATTCTTTATTTTATTATTTATCATTTTACATAATTCATTCAAATTGAATTCGCTCTTTTCAAAGTCGATGTCTGTTAATATCTCATGGAACTCTTCTCTTAACCAACATAGCGCTTCGTTCAATTTACTCGTTACCAACATTGCCATAACGAAAAATATAAAATGAAATAAAATATATAAATATTATGATATATACATATATATATATATATATATATATATATATATATATATATTTTTATGTGCATATGCTTATACCCCAGCAAACTGTATTTTTATTATATTCTCATATGATTATAAAACAAAAATTTATACCACGTATACTTTCCATATTATGTATGTCTCATAGCCCTTTGTTTTTCTTTTTTCCCAAGTAAAAAACAAAACACATCAAAATGTATATATATATATATATATATATATATATAATATATATATATTTATATAATGCTACTTTTACAACATATTTTATTAATATATTTTATATATAAATTGTAAATAAACTCTTTTTTTTTTTTTTTTTTCTCTATTTTTTTTTTTTTTTTGTTTGTTTTATTTTCTTATTTTTTTCCCTTTTTTTTTTTTTTTTTTTTCTTTCTTTTCCTTTTCCTTATTTTTAATATGTATTAATTTAACGTTTAAAATATAAATAAAAAAAAATTAAATCATATGCATAGTATTACATTATAGTGTTCGCTTAAATATAAATCTTAATTTAAAACACATATATAAAATAAATAATATTATATTTGCTTTGGGGATAACCAAGAATTCAAAAATAGTTGCATTCAAAAGTTAAATAAAAAAATATAAAAAATAAAAATAAAATATATAGTAAATTTTAAAGAATATAATAAGTAAAAAAGATCTTAAAATAAATAAATAAATATATATATATATATATATATATATATAATATATATATATATACTTATATTTTTTATGCCTTAAGGTTTTCCAGGCATTTTATTGTTCAATTGAAAAGAAGATACGTACGTATACAGAATTCTATTTTCAATCTGTAAAATTAAAATGAAAACATAATTATATATATATATATATATATATATATATATATATATATATATTTATTTATTTATTTGTCATTTTTACTGATTCATAAAGGATTTCCATTTTTTGAAGATTCAAATCAGAGTACACAAAAATAATCTAAAGTGTAAAATAAATATATAAATATATATATATATTTTATATCTTATTTTGATATGTATTGTTTTCTTACGTATGAAATTAATAAGAAAAAAGAAAACAACTGTATGTCAATCAAATTAAAATTCTACATTTAAAAAAAAAAAAAATAAAATAAAATAAAATAAGTATAATATCTTATCTTATCATAATATATAATTTTTTTTTTTTTTTTTTTTTGTTTATATATAGTGTATATTATATAAAAACCTTAAGCAATAAATCTACAAAGGTTAAGCTACATCCGTATAACAAAATTTTCATATAATTTTCTTCTTTTATATGATATAAAAATTTGTTCTTGTTATATTTTATTATTTTGTAAATAAGATAATATCCTGACTACACACAAAAAAAAAAAAAAAAAAAAATTATAAAACAATACAGTAATATATACGTATATATCTTAAAAACTTTTGTAACACATTATTATTTTATTTTATTTTATTTTTTGTGCTTTCATTAATTTTACACATAGTAGGGACGGTAAGAAAATATACTTCTCCTTCAAAAATGAAAATATAAATAATATAATTATAAAAAATTATAAAGTGTAACATACACATATATATATATATATATATTTATTTATTTATTTATTTATATTATTTCATTTTAATATTTTTGTATTGCACCCTTAAAATGAAAAACGACAATGTTACTATTCCGTTTAATCCAAGAATAAAGACGCTCTAAAAAATGAAATATAAATATATATATATATATATATATATATATTTATTTATTTATTTTTTTTTTTTTTTCCCCTTGTGTATGTGTTTTTTCCTAAAGGTACCGTCGAATTTTCATATTTAAAAAAAATTGCATAAAAAATGCAAATAGCAAAGAAAAGAAAAAAAATAAAAAGCGATTCAAAAGGTATCTGTAAAGGTAAAAAAACAGGTACACATGTAATAGGACATAATAATTATATGATATGATAACAAATTAAAGAAACGATCAAAAGAAAAAATTAAAAATAAATAAACAAATAAATAAACAAATAAATAAACAAATAAACAAATAAATAAATAAAGAAAAGAACAAATATGTTAATATAATTTTTAGAACAATTCTTCTTCATCTTATTTTTTTTACAAAAATAAAGTCGTCTTTCAAGTTAAGGTACACTAATAAATGTCCTACATACAAAAGCTAAAAGGAAAACAATCATAAATAAATAAATGAACATATATATATATAACATATTATATATTTGTTTCATTTATTTCATTTCTTTGTTACATTTATTAAGAAAAAATTGCACAACGAAAAAAATATCCTGTATGTAATAATTCAAAAAAAAAAAATATATTTTTTTTTATGAGCTAGACAATATTTTATATAATTTAAGAAAAAAAAAAAAAAAAAAAAAAAAAAAAAAAAATTACTGAGGTACTATTTCGTTTAATATGGACGGATTTATCTCTTCATCCTCTAAAGGAAAGAAAAAAAATATATATATATAAATATATATATATATATATATATATATATATTTTTTTTTCATTTTACAGGTTACCCATCAAGTCTTCATTCAGTACCCTTCTTATAAATTTATAGCAGCTATACCTATAAAGGGAGATAAAATTTTTTAAAATTATGTGTCCCATATAATAGACACCAACATAATATAAATAAATGAAAAAAAAAGTATATACATGTAATATATATATATATATATATATATATTATTTCCCCATGTACCAGCTCATACAAAAAAAGAAGAGAATAAAGGCAAAACCACAAAAAAATATCTACAAAAGGGGAATTTATAAAAATTGTATGTACATAATTATACTTATAAGAATATATTTATATGTGGATATATTTTTTCTTCATTATTCTAATTATTCTCATTATTCTCATTATTCTCATTTTTTTTTTTTTTTTTTTTTTTTTTGTGTGTGTTTCTTTTTCCTCCTACGAGAAATATAATGTTTGAAGAGAAATTAAAAGAACTTTTTATGTTAAAAAAGAAAAAGAAATACAAATGAGAAAATTTGGTAATCCATATTGCATAACTATTATAAACAAAAACGTTCACGCCTTCCTGTAACGTTCTCTCTGTAATTAATTTTTCCCTTAACTACAAAATGAAGTACACACATATATATATATATATAAATATAAATATAAATAAATATATATATATGAAAGCACATGGTAATTATTATTATTTCAAATATATGATTAACAAGTATCTTTTCAATTTATACCAACAAAAAAAAAAAAAAAAAAAAAAAAAAAAAAAAAAATATATATATATATATAATACAATATAATATTCAATTCTTATATTCAATTTGAAAATTATATAATGTATTAACAGACAGACAGAATTATTTATATATTCATATGACATACCATTATTATTCTTATATTTTATATATATATATATTTATATAACTTGAATGATTTATAATATATCCTTATATTCCTTCAATAATTATCAACGCATTTTAACTTTAAACTTTCTTTTTTTTTTATTTTATTAAATAATAAAAAAAATATATATATATATATTATTTTTTTGTTTGAGATAAGGAATAATTTATGAATACCTTTTTCTTTTAATATAATGAAAAATATATAATATTAAAATAAAATAAAAAATATATATATATATATATATATATATATATATATATATACAAATATGTAAATATTATAGAGGAAGAATATACACCTACAGGTAAAATCAATACATAATGATTAATATATCGATTTAAAAAGAAAGAAATATATAATCCATAAGAAGCACACACATATATATATATTTTATATATATATATATATATATTTTATATTAAAATGAATGAAAATTATAAAATACGTGTATATATTATATATAAATACCTGTTTGTAAACAATTAAGGATAATTTTAAAATTACATATTTTTGTTTAAAAAAGACATTTATAAGAACTCATATTTTATTTATAAGGATCAAATGATTAAGGAAAATACAAAAAAAGTAATGCACTTCAAAAAAAAAAAAAAAAAAAAAAATATATATATATATATATATATATATATATATATAATATATATATATATTATATATATTTATATATTTATTTATTTTGAACCGATAAGCTAGAACATTACATCTCTATATATGTTTCCTATTTTATTAAAAATATTAAAAATTAATAAAAATGTTATTATTTTTTTTAAAAAAAACAAATTGTTATAAATGTGTGTAGAGATATAAAAAAGAAAAAAAAAAGAAAATTTTAAAATTACAAATTATGAATAAATGTAAAAATATTAGACTATATTCAAAAAAAAAAAAAATAATAAATAATAAATAAAAAATAAAAATACTATAAATTAAAATAAATTACCTGATTACAAATATTTATATATAATATAAATATATATAAATATATCTATATCTATATATATTGTTTTTTTTTTTTTTTTTTTTTTTTTTTTTTTAATGCTTATGAAGAGTCAGGTAAAAAAAAAAAAAAAAAAAAAAAAATTAGCTAGAAAAGTCAGGATTCTTTTTTTTTTTTTTTTAAATATTATTTTTACCTTACCATTCATAAATACACAAAATGGCTATATAACAGCATTTCCACTTCATTGAAGACATTTATTATTATAACATCAATTTTGCTTTTTTGGGTAAATAAAACTTGCTGGTGACTAACAAAAGGTATTCGTTATAAGAATATATTAGGACTCCTAGAATACAAAAAAAAACTGATAAGGAGGAATGAAAAGTTAAACATTGTTTTGGATCATATTTACAAAAAAAAATATGACTGAATAAAAAAATGATAGCTACTTTGAGTCCTTTCAAAATACCTATAGACAAGGAGCCACTAATTTTCATAATATACCACAAGGTAGAGGAAGTAATAAAATTGAATAAGAAAAGAAAAAAAAAACTAAGTCCAATAGTTTGTATATTCCCTTGTTTTTTTTTTATATTATTTATAATTAAATGTTCGAAATTTGGTATGGTCCATATAAGTGTCCATATAAAAATAAATCCGAAACAGAAGAGTCCCATTAAACAGACAATATTTTGTCCTTCCATTTGATGCATATATTTTTCATTTAATACAAATGTTAATCCCATTAAAATATTACTAAGAAATATAAGGACAATACCAATAATTTCTTCTTTATTAATTTCAATCTTTAAATTATTTGATTTTATGGCAATACCAAAGGTAATTAATAAAATTCCTAATAATTGAATATGATTGATTTTTTTATTTAATAAAAGTTTTCTCCACATAGCTGTAAATATTAAAGTACAGCTGTCTATAATAATATATAATGACGAACCAGCATATATTAATCCTATTTTTTTTAGTACTTGATTAACTACATCTAATAAAGAAACAAAGAATATTTTCATCCATTGGCATTCCATTAATTTCTGTTTCTTAGGAAGAAAACCTACAACAATCATTGATAAATAATGTGGAATTAAAAAAATAAACGTACTTGAATTACCACACCCATTATATTTTATAATGTCAATTAAAAGAGGTTGAAAACAATAACTGATCAAAAATAGTATGAATGTCGTACAAAATATAATTTCATTTTTCATTGTTACACGTAAGGTGGTGGGGCCTTTAACACATTTATTTTTTCTTCTTATAATTGAAGATTATCTATATGACAAATGTCATAAATACGATATATGTAACAAGGATATGATGATTATAATAGATACACAAATAACTAGTGATATGTCAATATATACTTATTTCTATACATACGTATGTGTGTTGATGTCTCTCTTTAATTTTAATCTTCTTATAACTTTATCCCTAAATTTGTATGTTTGTAAATGTGTATTTGTAAATGTATATTTGTAAATGTATATTTGTAAATGTATATTTGTAAATATATATTTGTAAATGTATATTTGTAAATGTATATTTGTTAATGTATATTTGTTAATGTATATTTGTATGTTTATTTGTATGTTTGTGTTTGTATTTATGTTTATTTATTTATTTATTTTTTTATTTTTTTTTTTTTTTATCTCTCTTTCTGTCTCTGTGTATTTTTAAACATGTCAATATGTAAGGCATAATGTGTAATTAAATAAAATTAATGAAAAGAAATATCATTTTTTTTTTTTTTTTTTTTAATTTAATTTAGTACATACAAAATATGCTTTTTACATTAATACAAGGTTGTGCATAGGATAACAAACGTGAACATAAATATATAAATATATATATATATATATATATATATTAAGATTTAAAACGCATTTACATTAATGTATGACACAAATTTTTATACAAGCATAAATAGGTACATGTATAAATATTACTAATTACAAAAAAAATAAAAAATAAAAAATAAAAAAAATGATTCGCTATATTATAAAATTATAGAAAAGGAACAATATGGACAAATGTATGAATGCATTATATAAAATATAAATGAAAATTAAAGATAAATATATACATACATATATACACATATATATATATATACATATATATATTTTAGGACTGTTGCCTTTTATTTTAATTTATATAATTTATATAATTTACATAATTTATAATATGCATGAATTATATATTATAATAAAAAAAAAAAAAATTAATATATATATATATATATATATATATATATATATATATACACATATAGTTATATATAGATGTAGTTCAATATGAAATTAATGAATTTAAAAAAGATATATATGTTAACACAAGTATAATTGCGGAAACACCATATATTTATATACAAATGTATATATATATATATATATATATTAAATAATTACGTTATATTATTTTTATTTTTTATTTTTTTATTGTTTTGTTTGTGTTCCTTTTTTTCTTTTTCTTTTTTTTGTATTACTTTGCCTTATGTTCCTTATATTTTATTTTATTTTACTTTATTTTTTATTTTTCTTTGCTATATATTTTTCCCCTTTAAACAAAAAAAATTAA